>NC_136269.1:672646-742646 GCF_964187855.1 Myxine glutinosa
TGTTTCGCAGAACATCACACGCATGGTGACGTCATCGACTTGCACCGCAATGATGATCTTCAACAATATCATCCGATACTTCATCAGGATTCATCACAGCAGCTCTTGTATATGTTTGCTGAGCACACATTACCTTCCAATGTCTTTGATGCTCAGCATCTGTTAACATTCATTGGCGGTCTCGTTCTGTTCCCTCATTATTTTATTCATTTTGGAGATAGCATTTACAAACGCGAGTGGCGACACGTAAACGATGCTCCGCCCCTCTCCCCACGTGTACAGTACCTAATTGCAACTTTTTATTGTGACTACGTCTAAAGATTGAAACATTCCGACTATATGAAAAATACAGCTCAATCGGAAAAGTTCCTGAGAAAAAAAGTCTTATGGGCAGTATATAAGAACATTACATTGCATCTTTCTGTCCCTGGAAAACCAAAGTTACTCGTTTTGTTGCAGCGTACAAAATGACATTTTTTAAATTAAAGATTTCTAAACGTCTTTAAAGTGTACGTGCACATAGCTTCTAAAATAAGAACGAAAAAATACTTGGCAATTTCCATCTGTTTTATTTCCCAATTTCCCAATTTCCCAAATTAAGTTTATTTATTTATTTTACACGTGAATTACATGTCCATGCACACGTGAAATGGAGTTTCTTTAATGATCCTGGATGTGAACATGATTGATTCAGCCTTGAAAACTCATGCAAAACCCCCAAAAAATTGTTATTAAATATTTCACGATTTTATTTCCTCTAGAAATGAAACGCATCTTCTTTGGGCGGTGTATAATTATCGCTCCGAACAAAACAGGCATGGCCTGGTTTCCTTTGCTTGAGTTGTCATCAAATGTACCAAAGAAATTTATGATCGAAGACGTGTTGATTCAGTCTTAAAATGCACATCAGTCACGGGTGATTTCATTTTTAAACTTGAATGTATCGAAAACTTTTTGCTTTACAAAGTAAAAATAGATTAAAACCAAACGTTATTCATAAATACTGTATTCCATAGTTAGTTTACATTATACAGGCCGCATTAAAAGGCATTTTGTTCAATAAACGTTAACTTTCATCGAATATTTCTCGTCTGTTATTTGGGCGGTATATGATAAACCGTGCCGATCTCGGCTATTTCCTGCCTGTGCGTTAACTTTCAACAAATCTTCTTTCCGTTTTTTGCAATCAAGTCTAAAACCATGTTAGCGACTGTGAAAAATGGAATCAGATGGTGAATTCGAGTCGAGATAAAGATGTGAGAGAGTCTCAATGGTGTTTATGTTACAGGCCTTTGAAAATGCATTTTGTTCTATAAACGATAACTTTCATCAAATTTTATCGGTTTTTTTTTTTCAACCGAGTCTAAAACCGTGTTAGTGACTGTGAAAAATGAAATGAGATATCGAATTAGAGTTTAAATAAAACTGTGAGAGAGAGCAAGAAACCGCAGGCCTAACAAAAGAGGCCTCAAAGCTATGCGAGTAAACAACATGGTGGATATTTGCTTTTGAAGCCCCTCCCAGACCGGGTGTAGCCACACCCCCAGACACTCTCAAAGACTCACATGCAGAATCACCTACGGTGAATATTATATAGACTTGTGGGTTCACCCGTGGGAATCCCACGGGCATGGACGTGTGTGACATTTGGACATCTTCATTTAGTTGCTGCACATTCAGTTTTACAAAATGGTTACTAGCAATGTATCAGATCCACAAATGATGTGATCTACACAATATATTTACTTCTGATAACATGCGAATGCATGTGTGTGCACATGGGAAATACAGTTTGAAATGTGTCATTACACCTCATGTAAAATGTGACTTCAAGAGCTCCAATCCTCTCCCCATCCCATCCCTCCCACATCACGCACACTGCACCAGAGAGTGGGTCAAACACACACGGGAGAGTGGGTCACACACACACACACACACACACACACACACACACACACACACACACACACACACACACACACACACACACACACACACACGAGTGGCTCACTTTACTCCTCCCCCCTCATTCCTTTCCAACTCCTCCTCATTCCTCCCCCCCACCCCAAGTCTACTCCTCCCCTCCTCCAGTTTACTCTCCCCCTCCCCCAGTCTCCTCTCCCCCTCCCTCAGTCTCCTCTCTCGCCCTCCCTCAGTCTCCCCCCCCCCTCCCTTAGTCTCCTCTCCCCCTCCCTCAGTCTTCTCTCCCCCTCCCTCAGTCTCCTCTCCCCCACCCTCAGTCTCCTCTCCCCCTCCCTCAGTCTCCTCTCCCCCTCCCTCAGTCTCCTCTCCCCCCTCCCTCAGTTCTCCTCTCCCCCCCCCACCCCAGTCTCCTCTCCCCCCACCCCAGTCTCCTCTCACCCCCCCACAGTCTCCCTTCCCCCCAGTCTCCCCTCCCCCCAGTCTCCTCTCCCCCCCAGGCTCCTCTCCCCCCCAGGCTCCTCTCCCCCCCCCCAGTCTCCTCTCCCCCCCCCAGTCTCCTCTCCCCCCCCCAGTCTCCTCCCCCCCCCCCAGTCTCCTCTCCCCCCCAGTCTCCTCTCCCCCCCCCCCCCCCAGTCAACTCTCCCTCCTCCCCCCCAGTCTCCTCTCTCCCCTCCCCCCCCAGTCCTTGTGTGTCCTTCCCTCTCTCTCCCCTTCCTGTCTTCCGCTCCCTTCATTGCATGTTTTATCTGTCTGTGCATGTTTTCATTTTCAATGTGTTAGCTCTTACACGAACCTTGATTCTGCATACAAAAAAAATAATAAATAAACCCCTTGAATACCACGGGTTTGAATATCGCAGTTTTGACCAATCGCGGACAACCTCTTTATATACCAATTTAGTCATCGCGGGGCTTAATTTTGATCAATTGTGTTTTTTGAGTTGACAGTTATCTCGCGGTTATCTCGCACCACAAGCCTTTTATTGTTTCTCTTGTACTGTTATAATTGCACTGATGTGAAGTGTACAATTATGGACAAAATTGATTTACGGAGCTGAGGAACGATTTATAAAGTAAACACAACAGATTACAAACTGAAACGATTTAAGACATTAATAGGGGAGGAACGGTGGTGGCAACATACACATTACCGAAGGGAGGCCTCACGTTTAATCCGCTTCGACGCAGCAGGAGATTTCATCGTAAAGTCAATTTATATTTATTTTTTATTTTTATTACCTCCACACCAAAGATCAGCAGAGGTTATGTTTCTACCTGTTTGTCTGTCTGTAAACAGGATATCTCAAAAAGTTGTGCATGAATTTTGGACGAAATTTGATGGAGAGATTGGGTATGTGATAAAGACGAAATGATTAGATTTTGTTGAAGATCCAGATACGAGAATTTTTTAATAAACAAGTGATTCTTCACCATCGAGATATGGGACCAAAAACGTTATATCGCATGATATTTCAAAGTTGGGGACGAGTTATGACAACAGTAGGTGGGATGAGGTGATTATGTGACAAGAAAGAGCCGATTAGATTGTGGTTCATGTCCAGATCCAGACCCGGCCTATCAATGGGATACAATCCTTCACCCTCCCGTACCACCACCCCAAACCAAACCGCGCCCCCACCCACCCACGACGCATGCACATCCGTAGGAGAGTGCATAAAAAGTCCACTTGAAACATTTGACTGAACGCAATACGAATTCAAAGTGATCAAGGCCTGTGGTGGAAAAAAAACAAACAAACACCTTTAGAGGCCATTTTTCCCCGCAAGCGGGGGTTGGCCTTTTTCGGGGACCGTGGTTGTTGTTGTTTTTTGGTCCCCTTTTTGAAGCAGTGCTGCATCTGCACAGACCCTGTGGTGGCCTGGCTGATATTAAATTAAGAAAATGCAAATTAACAACAAAAGTCAAAATCAAGTCCAATGAATAGGGAAGGACGAAATGTAATATCTCTGCAAAGCAGAGCCAGTCGTGGGATCTCAAAACCCATACACTAAACAAGTAGAGATCATTGCTGCCCTCTGGTGTAAACAGGCTGCAGATCACATCGTGTTTCACACCCGAAATAGATGAAGTTATGAGCTTCATAAACAAGACTTTTCAAGGTCAGACTCGATTGGTCAAACGATGTGTGAAAAGTCAAACAACCGGTTTTTCACAAACTTACAGATTTTTGTACCTGTGATGTTGTGCAGATGCAGCACTGATGAAGTTAGACTTTCATCCAGAGCTGCAAGCGAATCCTTTACTTGGGGTATCTCTCCATCCAGAGAAGGTGAAGGTGAGTGCGAGCTCTCGGAATACGTGAGTGAGGCACTCTCTGAACCTGGCGTGGCAGAACATTTGGTCACAAAAACCTTCAAAACAAACATCGGTGATACCATGTCAACTTGCGAATGGAAAAAGCTTCCGCAGTATCGAAATTTTGGGTGGGTAATCCTGGGACCCCCTGGAGTAAAATAGGCTATATTGTTTTTCCAATTTCAGCTTTGGTCTCCAGCATTTTCAGGTTTGGACTCCCGCCTTACGTTATTGTCCCGGGTACCGCAAAAACAACTGCACCGATCGCAACGATTTTTTGTGTGTATTCCTGGAACCCCTGCGGTATAATAGGCACAATGCAAATCTTCCAATTTCACGTTTGGTCTCCAGCCTAACGTTATTTTCCCACACCTCTGGATATGCTTCTTTTTCTTTCGACCTTACTGGTTGACGTGAAACGCAATCGGTGGATAACTCCAAAAGACCCTGAAGACCCAAAAGACCCCAAAGATCCAAAAGCCCCTAAAGACCCAAAACACCCCAAATACGCAAAATACCCTTAAAGGCCCTGGGGCTCCAAAAGACCCTGAAGACCCAAATGGACCCGCAGACCCAAAATACCCCGAAGACCCAAAATACCCCAAATATACAAAACACCATGAAGACCCAAAATACCCTGAAGACCCAACCCCCCCAAAGACCAAAAACACCCTGAAGACCAAAAACACCCTGAAGACCCAAAAGACCGAGAAGACCCAAAACTCCCCGAAGACCCAAAATACCCCGAAGACCCAGAACACCATGAAGACCCAAAACACCCCAAAGACCCAAAATACCCTTAAATACCCAGAGAATCCAAAATACCATGAAGACCCAAATGGCTTTGAAGACCCAAAAGACCCTGAAGACCCAAAATACCCCAAATACCCTTAAAGACCTTTTATACGCAAAATACCCTTAAATACCCTGAATAACCAAAATGCCCCAAAGACCGTTAAAGACGCAGAGGAACCAAAAGACCCTTAAGACCTAAAAGCCCCTGAAGACACTGAAGACCCAAAAGACCCCAAAGACTCCAAAGACCCCAAAGACTCCAAAGTCCCCGAAGACTCCAAAGTTCCCGAAGACTCCAAAGTCCCTGAAGACTCCAAAGTCCTCAAAGACTGCAAAGTCCCCGAAGACCCAAAACACCCCAAAGATCCAAAATATCCTCAAAGGCCCAGAGGATCCAAACAACTCTGAAGACCCAAATGCCCCTGAAGACCCAAAACACAATGAAGACCCAAAAGACCCTGAAGACTCAAAATACCCTGAAGACCCAAAAGACACTGAAATGGTCAAAGATGCCTATCCCTCTGAAACGACGTGTGGTGAGGCACGCGGAGCGCGCCGAGTCACACTCGTGTAATTCATACACCTATTCACATTCTGTGTGGACAACAGACAAACAGACAGACAGACAAACACACAGCCAAACAGACCCAAATGCAATAGCCTTTCCTCTGGCGAGGGCAACAACCTGTACACACCTGGAGTTACCGACACATCCATGCCGATGTGACGATTGGGGATCATCATCTCCGAGTCGGCAGTTGTAGCACTGAGGTTCCCGTGTTCTACTTCTTCAGACTTATGGTGCGCATTCTGTCCCGCAGTGTTTCCCATGCCAACTCCATTTGGACCGCCTTTTGAAGCAATAATGGTTTCTGGGCCTGAAAGAAATGAGCAAACAAAAATTAATATGGACTAAAGTCATGCAACATACAGCAGCTTACCAACACTTACAACAGCAAGTACACCACAATGCAACATTGGCCATGTCAAGACCTAATAGACCAGGAGCAAGGGGTCGTTGTTTTGCATGAAATGACCATTTGTCCAGCATGATTTTTAAAACAAAGAGTGCCCACAGGCAATAGAAAAGTGCATTCTGAAGGTTCCTGATTGGTGGGTTAACGTATTAGGCCCATATATGTGTTAATTACAGTGGTCCGAGGTTTGGAGAAGTTCAATGTCACACCGTATGCTCTCCTGACCATGTACATCATTTAAATCTTACAATATTTGATATTGAGTTACTTTAGTGTTACCAGCATCCACTTGTAAAACCAAATTGGATTTATATCTCGTAATTTTTAAACAACATGTATTTCATTTTCTGAAAGTGGGAAAAACGACGATCACCAAGGTCACTTCCTTCATGTTTGAGTGAGTGACACATACAAGACACAAATATAAATTTAGTGTTATTGATTTAGTGTTGGCGTCAGGAAGGGCATCCGGCCATAAAAACATTGCCTCAAACAGGGAACCATGATTGTCATGGGGCCCGCAAGGCTAACCCCCGCTTAAGCAGGGAAAAAATGGCCTTAAAACGATCATTCATTCATTCATTCGATTCAGAAAACTGGGCCATGTCCTCAAAACAAAATGAGTGCTATTTGAGGTCCATATCTCAAAAAATGAGTGAGTTACAGGACTACATGTAAACACTTACCCTAAAGTGGAAATGTGCGTGGAAATCGGTAAAATTGGGCAAAATGACTCATCACAATAATATCCTCTTCATATGAATGTTTCACTTTTATCACAATAATATCCTCTTGGTATGAATGTTTCATATGCAGTTATTAATTTCTAACAATGCAATGCAGTCTGTAAACATATGAGTAATGGCAGTCACGTATGATATTTGCTACAAACACATGCTTAGTCACAAATTCACTTGACACACAACATAAAAATGAAATAATTATATTCACATTGAACATGTATGTACAGTACATATTGTTGCATGTGTGGGGGTAGCGAATGAAATACCTTCGTCGAGAAAGAATTGTATAGATTAGCATGCCTCGAATGCCGCAAAGAAGAAGAAGCCCACCTCAATGTAACCAAGTAGGGAATCCGTTAGGCCGACTGTCCGGTAAGATCGCATATGTGTCTCCACATGAGGGGTGGAGCTATGCTAATTAGGTAGCGCTTAAGAATAATCCCCAGTGTGTAATTGCCCTGTGATTTTCCCTCATGTTTTATTTCAACTAAAAAAGGCCACCATTACAACAACAATTACAACCACCCCAATCGCCGACAGCATGACCGGGCATGCCGATTGGCAGAAGAACCCCGCCCAGCCGAACATTACAGAAGGACGGATAGGCCACGCCCCGAGCTTCGTCATTGGGCATCAAGAATAGCCGTGAGGCCACGCCCCAAAGGACGATTGGTTGGGACAATTCGACGGCGTTGGGCGATTGGTAAAAAGGTAGACGTCATCGAGACGCTAGAGAGGAAAAGAAAAGGGACCGCCATTTTCTCTCTCTCTCTCTTGGCCCTGGTTGCGTTAGCGAACAGTCGTATTCTGTCTCGCTCATCTCTCCTCTTTTGGTCCCTGCAGTGTTGGCGAGTAGTCACATCGATATCTCTCTCCCTGTGCCCTCGACAGAGGCAGCTGCGCTTGGAGCGGTGCGCGCTAGCAAAGCGAGTGGTGGAAGCACGGTGGATCGTGACGATCGGAGGAGGAAGGAGTTTGGCCGCTGCTCCGCGGGTCGGTGGCTGCTACGGGCGCGACTATGTGCCATATTGTGCGGTTCACACACAGTGGTTCAAAGACCGGTTGAGGACGCCAGGCGGAGTACCGGCCAACGCACCACACCACATTTCATTTTATTTTATCATTCCTGTGTCTGCATACAAGTATGAGTGGAGGGTCCCTCATTTAGGAATTTTAGTTTTACCTCGCATTCATTTTAATTGCTTTCATTAAATCATTATTTGTTGCATTTTCAATTTCTTGTCTTGTTTCGTTTCTGTGTTCGTGGTTTCAGATAAACAACCGTCGCGTGCATCCGTTGAGGTAAGACCTCGTTATCCCTCCCCCACGCACGCCAATGAGATAACACCGCCATATTTTTGGGTATACGCCTCGGAGTTAAAGCTCCATCGGCCATCCGTCACTGGGGATCTTAATCCCTGAGGACGCGATAATATTTATATAAACATATCATTATGACTTAAACATCATAACACTCATCCACATCACTATTGTCCTGAACATGTACGTACAGCACATATTTATAGAAACCATATCACTATGATTAATCATAACACTTATCCATTTCACTGTTGTCCCGAACATGTACGTACAGCACATATTTAGATAATCAATATCATTACGATTAAACATCATAACTCATCCACATCACTGGTGTCCAAAACATGTACGTACAGTACATATTTACATGTCTGCTGCTCTTCTTCTGCTCCAATCGGTTCTTCTGATCATTTCCTTGTTAAAGTGGACATCTCTCTGGCCATTCTCAAAGAGCCTCCTCAGCGGCGACGAGTCTGGCATTTCACTCAGGCTGACTGGCATGGTCTTCAAGCAGCCATCAATCATCTGGACTGGTCTCCCATCTCTACTGCCTCTGACATCAACTCTTCCAGGGAATTCTTCCAAAGTAAACTGCTCTCTCTCATGCACAGATTTATCCCTTCTCGTCTTCAGTTGTCGTACCCTTCCTCCCGTCCATGGTACACTGAAGCTTGTGGTGAGGCAGTTGCCCTGAAACAACTTGCCTTTGCCTCTTGGAAGGCTAATCCAACTGAAGGTAATCTCAGTTCCTTTCACAAAGCTCGGAACAAGTGTGTATCTATCCTCAGGAGAGCCAGGCCATGCCCATGTCTCTGATCTCAAAACTGAACTCTCAAACCTGTTTTCCTCCTCAAATCCTGGTGGCGTCTGGTCAAATCCGTTTCTGGTGGTTGTTCCCCCTCCATCCTCTCCCTAACCTCAAACGGATACACAGCTGACTCTGCACGTGAAAAAGCTGAATGCCTCAACTCTGTGTTTGCCTCAAAATCTTGTGTCCCAAACCCGTCTCTCTCTGTACCCACTGTACCCAGTCATACCCAGCTGCTCCTGGACTCTGTGTCCTTCTCTCCTGACAAGGTGGAGAACTCTCTGTCAATCCTCGACTCTGATTCTGCAACTGGACTAGACGGCATCAACCCACGGGTCCTAAAAATCCTGCTGTGCCGCTCTACCTCACCCTCTCTCTGTTCTCTTCACCCTCTCTTTTGCTCAATGTCATCTACCATATGCTTGGAAATCAGTCAACATCACCGCTTTACACAAAAAATGTGCAAAAACAGATCCTTGCAACTACAGACCAATCAGCCTGCTCCCAATTATCAGCACAGTCATGGAATCCATCATGGCTTCTGACATCAAATCTTTCCTTTTTTCAATGGCTTGATCTCTGATCATCAATTTGGTTTCAGACCAGGTCACTTTACTCTGGACATGGTGCTTCTGCTGTCTGAACAATGGATGGAGGTCCTCAATGCCAAACAGGAAATTAGAGCTGTCTCCCTTGACATATCACATGCCTTCGATACGGTCTGGCACCCCGCTCTGCTCACCAAACTCTCCTCCGAAGGTATCCATGGAAATCTCCACGGATGGCTTGTGGACTTCCTCTCTAGTCGTAGTCAACGTGTGGCCCTGAATGGGTTTCTCTCATCTCCCCTTCCTGTACAGGCTGGAGTTCCCCAAGGCAGTGTTCTGGGCCCTGTGCTTTTTCTGGTCTTCATAAATGATCTCTCTGACTCTCTTGAAAATCCTCTCTATCACTTTGCTGATGACTACACTCTCTGCCGCTCCATTCCTCATCCCTCAGATTGGCAGCCTGCAGCCTCCTCACTCTCTGCAGACCTGGACAAAATCATAGACTGGTCAAACAAGTGAAACATGTCTTTCAATCCTGACAAAACTCATACTCTTACTATGTCTCTCCGAAAAGACCGACTGGACAACCCTCCCATCCACTTTCTGAACAATCCTCTCCAAGAAGTTCTGTCACTCAAGCTTTTGGGTCTCACTATTTGCCATGATCTTTCCTGGGAAAACCACATTTCAAATCTGGCCTCCAACGCCAGTCGCCGACTGGACATCCATGCCACCGTCGTGCGAAGTCCTTCCTTGGCACACCTGAGCTCCTCACCACGTACAAGGCTTTCATCCGCAGCTCAATGGAATACTGTTCTCCCCTCTGGGCCGGTGCTCCTGCCTCACACCTAGCTCGGCTTCACGCTGTTGAAACCAAAGCTTTCAGAATCATTGGGATCTCCCGCGATGAAGCTAAATCTGAGGGCCTCTCACTTACTCACCGCAGGCAGGTTGGTGGTCTTTCTGTCTTCCACCGACTCCTCTGTGGCCTTGCTCCCCCAGCTCTCTCTGGGCTCTGTCCCCCAAATATTCCTGCAGGGTCGCACAAGATCTGCCTGCAACCCTCTTCTGGATAAACTGCCAAAATCAAGACTCTCTGCTCACCTTCATTCCTTCATTACTCTTTTCTCCCACCTCTGGAACAAACTCCCTCACTCTCTTCAATCCCAATCCTCCCTCCAGGTCTTTAAAACAGCTGTTCACCAAAAATCTCTTATCTTCCCCCATCCAAAACCTTGATCTTTTCTACCCCCCACTAATTTCACCCCAGATACACTTTTGTGAAATCCCAACTTTTTTCCTGGAAGTCCTTGTCGTATCCTTGTGTTTTATACTTCTCACACCCCCACATCCTTCCCATGCCTCTCACACCCTCCCGCCCACTCCCCTGCACAAATAACCCAAGCCCCCTCCCTCCCACAGATCTCCTGATGTCCCTGCTCTCAAATGTTGTGTTTGTGTGCTTCCCCTTCTCTCCCCATCTTGTCTACTGCTCCCCTTATTATATAGCTCCCCTTATTATATACTTTGTGTGTATGTTTTAATTTTTTGTGTGATAAATGTTCAATCTTTCATGAGCCTCGATCCTGCATCCCAAAACAACAACAACAACAACAACAAAAAAACATTCGTCCGTCGGACTGCCAGATGGTGAAGCGTGATTCATCACTCCAGTTTACACATTTCCACTGCTCCAGAGTCCAATGGCAGCGAGCTTTACACCACTCCAGCCGACGCTTGGCATTGCGCATGGTGATCTTAGGCTTGTGTACGGCTCCTCGGCCATGGAAACCCATTTCATGAAGCTCCCGACGAACATTTGTTGTGCTGACGTTGCTTCCAGATGCAGTTTGGAACTCGGTCGTGAGTGTTGCAACCGAGGACAGACTATTTTTACACACTACGCACTTCACCACTCTGCGGTCCTGCTCTGTGAGATTGTGTGGCCTACCACTTCATAGTTGAGTTGTTGTTGCTCCTAGACGTTTCCACTTCACAATAACAGCACTTACACTTTACCGGGGCAGCTCTGGTAGGGCAGAAATTTGATGAACTTCAGTACGGCCCATTCTCCTGCCAATGTTTGTCTGTGGAGATTGCATGGCTGCTGTGTGCTTGATTATATTGTTACGGATCCGGGGGACGGCACTCCCGTTAGCAAGGGGGGGTTAATCCCCTTGTCCTGTTAAGCTGGCCATCCGACCGGTCCTGGGGGTATCTTGCCACTCCCGGTCAGCACTGAACAGGGTAGTAGGCCAATTCTTCCTAAGACCTAAGTACCAGCGCCTTCCGGTAAGCGAGGAAATACTCCTGCCCGGGCCGCAGCGTAATGGATGGATTGCACCGAGCGAAGCGAGCTGCGACGCGGGCCATTAACCAAAGACTAAACCCCATTAAAAGCGGTTCTGCCGAAATCGTGCCAGATATTCAATAGGGAAAACACGAAGACGATGAGACGAGAAAGAAACCAAAGTAAGAGGAGGAACAGGTATTTATTAACTATTTACACAAAACCAAAGAAAGAGGAGGAACGAAAGTAATATGAAGAAGAAGAAGACACAGCGCAAGTCCTTAAACAGTCTTACTTATACCCAGGACAATACAGACAGCACAAACTCATGTACACGAATGGGGATTGCAGGCAGGAAATGGCTGGACGAAGGATGAGAGGGGCAGACGGTCCACAGAGCGGGTGGGCAGGGAGGTCCGGGGATCGCGGCACGACGTCGAGGTCCCGCATGAACGTCCACGCTCCGGTTCAGTGGCGAAAACCTGGTCGTCAGCGCTGGTTGGTATCGCCCACGAGCGTGCCGACTCTCACACGCCGCAGGATGTTCGTGCCAAGAATGAATGTTCGATGTTCGCTCCTCTCTCCCTCCTCTCTCTTACTCCAACTCAACTTCTCGGTTCGTGCTCCCTCACTCATCTCCGTAAGCAGTCCCTCACTCCTGCTTTTATTGCCCTCCCCAAAATCAAGCCGCGGGCTACGAGGGCACGCCTACCGGTTCGCTCACCGCGGTGCTGATTGGTGATTAAGGGCTCTCTGACTCCACCTTTGATGACGACGAGGTGCCACGCCCGTGATCAGGCGGCTCCTCCCCCCTTCTTCTCTGAGATGGAGCACATGGGCAATGGCGTCTGGGGCGAGCGCTGAGGCGACTGCGGCGGGCAGAGGCGCATACCACAATTGGGAGAGGGAGAGCAAATGGACCGAATGGGGCCTATCTTATTTGGTTGATGCAACGTAGAGTCAACTATTAGAAACACAGCCTTACCTGGAACACATAATAACGGACTAACTATGAAAAGGGCTTATGATTCGCTCTGTGTTGCAATGTGGACTAACTAGGGGACGACCTTTGACCTTTACAATGAATGGAGGTATTTACAAAAAATAATCATTTGCAAAGGGGTATATTTACAACAATTTAAAAGTGCAGGGTTCTCAAAACCCTGACAATATATACACCTGTCAGCGATGGGTGTGGCTGAAACAACCGAATCCACTAATTAGAAGGGGTGTCCGCATACTTTTGACCATGTAGTGTATGTTTGTACTCGTACATCTCTATGCCAAGAAATGTGTCTGGTGTAAGTGTACCTGAGTGGCCAAGAACAGCCAAAGTTTTTTTAATGTTGGAGGCTCCAGGCACGGACTGGATAGCCCACATCGAGGCCAGGCCTTAAATAAAAGAGAAGAAAAGTGTATGATGAAAAGTTTATGATGTTTGTTTGCGAGAAAGAGAAATTAGAGCTAGCCCGGTAGCTATAGTTTGAGTGAGACAGTGAATAAGAGCAGCAAAACTGACACTGAGAGTGCAAGATGGTTCCGGGCACCACTTTAACGCTCCTAAGTCAGGACGGTAGTACCACCCTGAGCGGTTGTTGTCTACAACCTACTACCTAAAAGCGACAACCAACTACCTAAAGATGAATGAAGCATGTGGTCTGTGCCGGTCCATCAAATCAAATGGTCGTGTTTTACCCTTGTGACTGAAAGCCGCAGAGAATTCACCACCGGTGAAGGCATGGTATGAGGGCAAGGCGGTGCACAAGTCTGGGCCTCAGATGTCTGCTAGCCTGGTTACATTGACCAGCCGTCGATTGTTCTTACTGTCGAGCCCCATATCCAGATAGACAGTCACCTGGCCAGTAAGAGTTTTCTGCATGTGGTACAGAAACAGTACTAAGACATCTGTATCGTCGGCTTTCTTTCAGGTTTCCTGCTCCTGATGAAGGATAATGAAGGTGACAAAAGCCATTTGAGGTCGGACATCAGCTGGTATATGGATCACTTTCTTCTCTACCTTCTTGCTGAGAACTGTTTTGTTGGTTGAGCATATAGCTCTAGCAATGTGCACCATTCACAGAGGTGCCTGTGTCAAGGGACATAATACTATGGCCTCCACACGTATGGACTGCTGCATTGCTAAATACACAAGCAGGCATAAGAAATCTCACATGAAGTGCAATTCCAACACGTTGAGATATCTGGCGGTTAATTTAACAATGATCCCATTAGTTGCAAAATTATTGACCTTGTCTCTTGTGATAGATTCTTTGAAACGTCCAGATCTGGCTTCACACTCGGTGATGAATTGATTTTTCAACTTCTTCCCAGTTTTATACAGATTTGTGAGATCCTCAGCAACTTCAGAGGGAGCACCACACCCAGTCGACAGTCAGTACAGTTTGTCATCTCTGTGTACGTCACTGAACGGGTGGCAGGTTTCCTCTATGTGCTTTGTAAGTGCAATTCCCTATCCGCCATTGTCATGTTCCACATGATAAGGTCAAAATTCCTTGGGTATTTCTTCCTTAGATGACAGTTCAGCCATCAATATAAGGCATGTGACAACAGCACTTCTTGCGGATCGTATCACTGACCACCTCTTCCGTGCCTGAACATATTGGGTGAATGCGGATGTTCCAGTCTGTCGAGAAGCAGCATCACGGTTGATGGTTTGCTTGAGTGTAATGTCTGCGGCAGTGCAAGGAATTGTTTTGGATGTTCTTGGTACTGATAGTGCACCACCTTCAAAGGTGGGTTTTATCTCTGGGTGTGTCTTCTCCATATTTATAAGATTTAGATAGTATTTTACCATCCATCACTTGTAGTTAGGTCTGTCTGCAGCCCACAAGACTGGTAAGATCGTCTTCAGTGCATACACATATAGGTCAACGTCATTGGTACGCGATGCACATACGAGTACCACATAGGGACGGAGCATATTCATGTAATTGATCCAGTATTTGGCTGTCTTTCCAAGATTCCCCTCTCGTATGTTATCCTTGTACTTGTACCACTGCGTGAAGACCAGTTTAAAGCATGGATCTGTGAGTAATGCTGTGAGAGACTCAGGTGGAGATTTCTCACTGAAGCCTTTTTGTGCTGAAAATACATAGTCTGGAAGATCCCCATTTTCCTTGATGAGCTGGTTCAGAATTGGCTTTTCCGATCTGGAAGATCCTCATTTTCCATTATTAACTGGTTGAGAAGCAGCTTTCCCAGTCTAGAAGATCCCCATTTTCCTTGATGAACTGGTTGAGAAGCAGCTTTCCCAGGGCACTCATATAATTGGGTGCAGACGGACACGACGATTTTTTAAACAATTTTTTGGTATACAGGATCGAGGCTCGTGAAAGAGCTAACATTTATCACACAAAAATCAAAACAGACACACAAAGTATATAATAAGGGGAGCGGTAGACAAGATGGGGAGAGAAGGGGAAGCACACAAACACAAAATTTGAGAGCAGGGACATCGGGAGATCTGTGGGAGGGAGAGGGCTTTGGGGGGAGGAGGCATGGGAAGGTGGGGGAGGAAGGGGTGGGAGAAGTATAAAACACAAGGACACTGCAAGGACATCCAGGAAAGAAGTTGGTATTTCAAAAAAGTGGATCTGGCATGAAATTAGCGGGGGTAGAAAAGATCAAGGTTTGGATGGGGAAAGATAAGAGATGGTGGTGAACAGCTGTTTTAAATACCTGGAGGGAGGAGTGGGATTGAAGAGAGTGAGGGAGTTTGTTCCAGAGGTGGGAGAAAAGAGGAATGAAGGAGTGAAGGTGAGCAGAGAGTCTTGATTTTGGCAGTTTAACCATAAGAGGGTTGCAGGCAGATCTTGTGCGACCTCTAGGAATATTTGGGGGACAGAGCCCAGAGAGAGCTGGGGCAGCAAGGCCGGAGAGGAGTCGGTAGAAGACAGAAAGACTACCAACCTGCCTGCGGTGAGTAAGTGAAAGGCCCTTGGAGTTAGCTTCATCGCGGGAGATTTCCAATGATTCTGAACGCTTTGGTTTCAACAGCGTGAAGACAAGCTAGGTGTGAGGCAGGAGCACCGGCCCAGAGGGGAGAGTAGTATTCCATTGAGCTGCGGATGAAAGCCTTGTATGTGGTGAGGAGCTCAGGTGTGCCAAGGAAGGACTTCGACGACGGAGGATGCCCAGTCGGCGACTGGCTTTGGAGGCCAGATTTGAAATGTGGTTTTCCCAGAAAAGATCATGGCAGATAGTGAGACCCAAAAGCTTGAGTGACAGAACTTCTTGGAGAGGATTATTCAGAAAGTGGATGGGAGGGTTGTCCAGTCGGTCTTTTCGGAGAGACATAGTAAGAGTGTGAGATTTGTCAGGATTGAAAGACATGTTCCACTTGTTTGACCAGTCTGTCATTTTGTCCAGGTCTGCAGAGAGTGAGGAGGCTGCAGACTGCCGATCTGAGGGATGAGGAATGGAGCGGTAGAGAGAGGAGTCATCAGCAAAGAGATAGAGAGGATTTTCCAGAGAGTCAGAGATATCATTGTTGAAAACCAGAAAAAGTACAGGGCCCAGAACACTGCCTTGTGGAACTCCAGCCTGAACAGGAAGGGGAGATGAGAGAAACCCATTCAGGGCCACACGTTGACTATGACTAGAAAGGAGTTCTGCAAGCCATGCGTGGAGATTTCCATGGATACCATAGGAGGAGAGTTTGGTGAGCAGAGCGGGGTGCCAGACTGTACTGAAGGCACCGGATATGTCAAGGGAGACAGCTCTGATTTCCTGTTTAGCATTGAGGACGATTGTAATGTTTTCCAATCAGGAAACGTTGCAGTGATCCAGAGCCAATCAAATCTGCATGACATAGCAGACCAGGCATTACAGATGAGTCTATTACATATCCCAGTCCAGTGTAATATGAGCATTCCATATGAAATGTCCCAAAGCAGATGAAAAGGTCGTCAAGCTTAGGTGACTTGTTCTTGAATGCATGCAGCTATTTTAGCCAATGCTAGATCATAATGGACTGCCATGAACTTCTCACCACACTCATTTGCCACTTTCTAAACATTTGGTAGAGTTTGTTGAACTACATCTGGCCTGGCAGGGGTAACTCAATATTTTCCATGTACCCAATTTCTTGTAGGGGATTGCATCTTGTGTGCAGAGAGAATTCCACCCTCTCCATGTGGGAGTTTTTGAATGAATGGAACAGAAAGACACCACAAAGAGTCTTTCCTTATTGATAGTACAAAATTAACTGGCTCAACTACAGTGTCCGAGGCATACTTGAATTTTCCTGTCAGGGGTTTGCATTGGTGTGGTGCTACCACACTTTCTGGAGCAATATATGAGCAACGTCGTCTCTTCGCTGGGACAGCACCTTCTGCCAGGATTTACTCAGGTTCCATATCGGCTAGCACAACACCTTCTGCCAGGACTTCCTCAGGTTCCACATCAGCTAACACAACACCTTCTGCCAGGACTTCCTCAAGTTCCATATCGCCAAGCACAACACCTTCTGCCAAGACTTCCTCAGGTTCCACATCGGCTAGCATAACATCTTCTGCCAGGACTTCTGCAAGTCCCATATCGCCTAGCACAACACCGTCTCCCAAGAATTCCTCAGGTTACACATCGGCTAGCACAACACCTTCTGCCAGGACTTCTGCAAGTCCCATATCGCCTAGCACAACACCGTCTCCCAAGAATTCCTCAGGTTCCACATCGGCTAGCACAACACCTTCTGCCAGGACCTCCTCAGGTTCCACATCGGCTAGCACAACACCTTCTGCCAGGACCTCCTCAGGTTCCATATCGGCTAGCACAACACCTTCTGCCAGGACCTCCTCAGGTTCCATATCGGCTAGCACAACACCTTCTGCCAGGATTTACTCCGGTTCCATATCGGCTAGCACAACACCTTCTGCTGGGACTTCCTCAGGTTCCAGATCGGCTAGCACTACACCTTCTGCCAGGATTTACTGGTTTTTTTTTTGGTTTTTTTTGTATACAAGATCGAGGCTCATGAAAGAGCGAACATTAATCACACAGAAAGACAAACAGACACATAAAACAAATAACATCGGGAGCGGTAGACAAGATGGGGGGAGAGGGGGAAGGACACAAACACAACATTTGAGAGCAGGGACCGAGAGACATGGAGACATCGAGAGAACTGTGGGAGGGAGAGGGCTTTGGGGGGGAGGCATGGGAAGGGGGGGGGGGTGGGAGAGGTATAAAACATATGGACACTGCCAGGACTTCCAGGAAAGAAGTTGGAATTTCAAACAAGGTGGATCTGGGGTGAATTAGTGGGGGTAGAAAAGATCAAGGTTTTGGATGGGGGAAGATAAGAGATGGTGGTGAACAGCTGTTTTCAAGACCTGGAGGGAGGAGTGGGATTGAAGAGAGTGAGGGAGTTTGTTCCAGAGGTGGGAGAAGAGAGGAATGAAGGAGTGAAGGTGAGCAGAGAGTCTTGATTTTGGCAGTTTAACCATAAGAGGGTTGCAGGCAGATCTTGTGCGACCTCTAGGAATATTTGGGGGACAGAGCCCAGAGAGAGCTGGGGCAGCAAGGCTGGAGAGGAGTCGGTAGAAGACAGAAAGACTACCAACCTGCCTGCGGTGAGTAAGTGAAAGGCCCTTGGAGTTAGCTTCATCGCGGGAGATTTCCAATGATTCTGAACGCTTTGGTTTCAACAGCGTGAAGACAAGCTAGGTGTGAGGCAGGAGCACCGGCCCAGAGGGGAGAGTAGTATTCCATTGAGCTGCGGATGAAAGCCTTGTATGTGGTGAGGAGCTCAGGTGTGCCAAGGAAGGACTTCGACGACGGAGGATGCCCAGTCGGCGACTGGCTTTGGAGGCCAGATTTGAAATGTGGTTTTCCCAGAAAAGATCATGGCAGATAGTGAGACCCAAAAGCTTGAGTGACAGAACTTCTTGGAGAGGATTATTCAGAAAGTGGATGGGAGGGTTGTCCAGTCGGTCTTTTCAGAGAGACATAGTAAGAGTGTGAGATTTGTCAGGATTGAAAGACATGTTCCACTTGTTTGACCAGTCTGTCATTTTGTCCAGGTCTGCAGAGAGTGAGGAGGCTGCAGACTGCCGATCTGAGGGATGAGGAATGGAGCGGTAGAGAGAGGAGTCATCAGCAAAGAGATAGAGAGGATTTTCCAGAGAGTCAGAGATATCATTGATGAAAACCAGAAAAAGTACAGGGCCCAGAACACTGCCTTGTGGAACTCCAGCCTGAACAGGAAGGGGAGATGAGAGAAACCCATTCAGGGCCACACGTTGACTATGACTAGAAAGGAGTTCTGCAAGCCATGCGTGGAGATTTCCATGGATACCATAGGAGGAGAGTTTGGTGAGCAGAGCGGGGTGCCAGACTGTACTGAAGGCACCGGATATGTCAAGGGAGACAGCTCTGATTTCCTGTTTAGCATTGAGGACGATTGTAATGTTTTCCAATCAGGAAACGTTGCAGTGATCCAGAGCCAATCAAATCTGCATCACATAGCAGACCAGGCATTACAGATGAGTCTATTACATATCCCAGTCCAGTGTAATATGAGCATTCCATATGAAATGTCCCAAAGCAGATGAAAAGGTCGTCAAGCTTAGGTGACTTGTTCTTGAATGCATGCAGCTATTTTAGCCAATGCTAGATCATAATGGACTGCCATGAACTTCTCACCACACTCATTTGCCACTTTCTAAAGATTTGGTAGAGTTTGTTGAACTACATCTGGCCTGGCAGGGGTAACTCAATATTTTCCATGTACCCAATTTCTTGTAGGGGATTGCATCTTGTGTGCAGAGAGAATTCCACCCTCTCCATGTGGGAGTTTTTGAATGAATGGAACAGAAAGACACCACAAAGAGTCTTTCCTTATTGATAGTACAAAATTAACTGGCTCAACTACAGTGTCCGAGGCATACTTGAATTTTCCTGTCAGGGGTTTGCATTGGTGTGGTGCTACCACACTTTCTGGAGCAATATATGAGCAACGTCGTCTCTTCGCTGGGACAGCACCTTCTGCCAGGATTTACTCAGGTTCCATATCGGCTTGCACAACACCTTCTGCCAGGACTTCCTCAGGTTCCACATCAGCTAACACAACACCTTCTGCCAGGACTTCCTCAAGTTCCATATCGCCAAGCACAACACCTTCTGCCAAGACTTCCTCAGGTTCCACATCGGCTAGCATAACATCTTCTGCCAGGACTTCTGCAAGTCCCATATCGCCTAGCACAACACCGTCTCCCAAGAATTCCTCAGGTTCCACATCGGCTAGCACAACACCTTCTGCCAGGACTTCTGCAAGTCCCATATCGCCTAGCACAACACCATCTCCCAAGAATTCCTCAGGTTCCACATCGGCTAGCACAACACCTTCTGCCAGGACCTCCTCAGGTTCCACATCGGCTAGCACAACACCTTCTGCCAGGACCTCCTCAGGTTCCATATCGGCTAGCACAACACCTTCTGCCAGGACCTCCTCAGGTTCCATATCGGCTAGCACAACACCTTCTGCCAGGATTTACTCCGGTTCCATATCGGCTAGCACAACACCTTCTGCTGGGACTTCCTCAGGTTCCATATCGGCTAGCACAACACCTTCTGCCAGGATTTACTGGTTTTTTTTTTTGGTTTTTTTTGTATACAAGATCGAGGCTCATGAAAGAGCGAACATTAATCACACAGAAAGCCAAACAGACACATAAAACAAATAACATCGGGAGCGGTAGACAAGATGGGGGGAGATGGGGAAGGACACAAACACAACATTTGAGAGCAGGGACCGAAAGACATGGAGACATCGAGAGAACTGTGGGAGGGAGAGGGCTTTGGGGGGGAGGCATGGGAAGGGGGGGGGGGGTGGGAGAGGTATAAAACATATGGACACTGCCAGGACTTCCAGGAAAGAAGTTGGAATTTCAAACAAGGTGGATCTGGGGTGAATTAGTGGGGGTAGAAAAGATCAAGGTTTTGGATGGGGGAAGATAAGAGATGGTGGTGAACAGCTGTTTTAAAGACCTGGAGGGAGGAGTGTGATTGAAGTGAGTGTGGGCGTTTGTTCCAGAGGCGGGAGAAAAGAGGAATGAAAGAGTGAAGGTGAGCAGAGAGCCGAGATTTCGGCAGTTTAACCATCAGAGGGTGGCTGGCAGATCTTGTGCGACCTGTAGGAATATTTGGGGGACAGAGCACAGAGAGAGAGCTGGGGGAGCAAGGCCGGAGAGGAGTCGGTAGAAGACAGAAAGACTACCTACCTGCCTGCGGTGAGTGAGTGAAAGGCCCTCAGAGATAGCTTCATCGCAGGAGATTCCAATGATTCTGAAAGCTTTGGATTCAACAGCGTGAAGCCGAGCCAGGTGTGAGGCAGGAGCACCAGCCCATAGGGGAGAGCAGTATTCCATTCAGCTGCGGATGAAAGCCTTGTATGTGGTGAGGAGCCCAGGTGTGCCTAAGAAGGACTTCGCACGACGGAGGATGCCCAGTCGGCGACTGGCTTTGGAGGCCAGCTTGGAAATGTGGTTTTCCCAAGAAAGATCATGGCAGATAGTGAGACCCAAAAGCTTGAGCGACAGAACTTCTTGGAGAGGATTGTTGAAAAAGTAGATGGGAGGGTTGTCCAGTCGATCTTTTCGGAGAGACATAGTAAGAGTGTGAGATTTGTCAGGATTGAAAGACATGTTCCACCTGTTTGACCAGTCTGTGATTTTGTCCAGGTCTTCAGAGAGTGAGGAGGCTGCAGACTGCCGATCTGAGGGAAGAGGATGGAGCAGCAGAGAGTGGAGTCATCAGCAAAGAGATAGAGAGGATTTTCCAGAGAGTCGGAGAGATCATTGATAAAGACCAGAAAAAGCACCGGTTCCGGTTCCATATCGGCTAGCACAACACCTTCTGTCAGGACTTCCTCAAGTTCCATATCGCCTAGCACAACACCTTCTGCCAAGACTTCCTCAAGTTCCACATCGGCTAGCACAACACCTTCTGCCAGGACTTCCTCAGGTTCCATATCGGCTCGCACAACACCTTCTGCCAGGACCTCCTCAGGTTCCATATCGGCTAGCACAACACCTTCTGCCAGGATTTACTCAGGTTCCATATCGGCTCGCACAACACCTTCTGCCAAGACTTCCTCAGGTTCCACATCGGCTAGCACAGCACCTTCTGTTGGGACTTCCTCAGGTTCCATATTGGCTAGCAAAGCACCTTCCATTGGCACCTCCTCACTTTACACATTGGCTAGTACAGCACCTTCCACTGGAACTTCCTCAGGTTCCATGTTGGCTTGGTTAGCACAGTTTCTGGTGGGAGTTTGCTCACGTTTTATTACCCTCGCCAGAGGAGAGGGTATTGCATTTGCATCCGTTTGTCTGTCTATTTGTTTTTTGTCCGCAAACAAAAAGTCCCCTTTTAAAATTGATTTTTATTTACTTGTTTCTATTTTGTTGTTTTGTTCCATAAAAAATTCCATTGGCATCTCTTGAAGTAGGAGGAGTACCTGGCTTTGCCCGGTGCTGTTGTAATCCTGTTGGCATTTCTAAGAAATCAAATTTTGTTTTTTTCTATTTTTTGGTGGGGGCCAAAAACACTTCCACACGCCCACAGAGGAATGGGGTCAGGGATCAATTAATATCACATTTCACAAAGTTACAAAGGTCCAGGCAGAATATGATTCAAACAAATAGAAAAAATTCCAACTTTCTTCTGTTCAAAATTTTCAAAAACTTTTTTGGTCCAAAACAACCCCTGGCACTCACTGATGAACCTCTGAAAGTTTGAATAAAATCACTGAAAAAGACAAACACCTATCCTGATGACTCCATCTTTGTTCTTTATTTACTCGAGTTCCATCTGATGACTCCAATGTAGTATTTGGACTTCCATTTGATTGTAGTATAGATGTACGTGTATTTGCATCGTTTATTCCCGAATGTTTGAGTGCTTCAAAAATAATATCCTTTTTTTTTTTTTTTTTGATACGTGTGGGAAAATTACACGCCCAGACAAGGAATCAAACCTAGGTCCTCTGGTGAACCGTATGAGTGCTCTGCCATCTGAGCTATCTGGGCGGCCCTGCACTCCGGGTCCGGGGCACTTGCTGCCGGCAATAGGAGCACCAACGATCTGGTCTGATCACGAGAGGGTCTTCCTCCGATGGAGGAGGGGGAGTTTGGGTGGAAGGGGCAAATCCAAGTCCGCTATTATAAACACCACTGGGGGCGTAGTGAAACAATCACATGAATGAACAGGATTTAAAATAATTAAACTGAAATATGTGGGAAAATTACATAATTACATGCCCAGAATTACATAATTACATGCCCAGACCAGGAATCAATCCCCGGTCCTCTGGAAAACTGCGCCAGAGCTCTGCCATTTGAGCTATCTGGGTAACCCTGACCGGGCATGCAATTTTCCCACACATTCACTACGCCCGCAGTGATGTTTATAATAGAGGACATGGATTTGTTCCCCCATTGGAGGAAGACCCTATCGTCATCAGGCTGTTCGTGCTCCTATGGTTGGCAGCGAGTGCCCCCGAAGCATTGACGGAAAGAGAGTGGCAATCATATGTGTGGGAAAATTGCATTTTCAGTCAGGGTCACCCAGATAGCTCAGATGGCAGAGTAGTCAGGTTCACTATGTTTTTTCGTTCAAAATCATGGTAGATTAGCAAACCTATACATTTTTGGAAACGTTATTACATGGAAAATCTGAAAATCAATGTTTACATTTGCCAATTCCGACCAATTCGATTCGACCAATTCGACCAATCGACCAATTCCATTCGACCAATTCGACCATTCGACCATTCGACCGACCATTCGATCATTCGACCAATTCGATTCGATTCATCGAATTCGATTCGATCGACCATTCGACCCCCCCCCCCTTCCCCCCCCCACGCCCCCAGGATTTCCATGTTTTAAACGTTTCCCAGTGTGTACCCTGAATAAGAATAAGTACGCCGTATCCCAGCGTGTCGTAAGAGGCGACTAAGAGGGTTGGCGTCAGGAAGGGCATCCGGCCATTAAAAAAAAAACATTGCCTCAAAAAGATAACCATGACAATTACAACTACATATGGGCAGGGTACAGCCCGAAGGGGAGATCGGTTTCTGAGGTTTGGGACATGGAATATAGGGACAATGACAGGGAGATCAGGAGAAGTGGTGGAAGTATTGATCAGAAGAAGAGTGGACATATGTTGTGTGCAAGAGACGAGATGGAAGGGAAGTGGTGTGAGAATGGTGAAGGGTAGGCAGGGACAGAAATACAAGTTTGTGTGGCAAGGGTGCCTGGAGGGCGTGAATGGTGTTGGTGTCCTGTTTTCTAAGGAGTTTGTAGACAGTGTGGTGAGTGTGACTAGAGTGAGTGATAGGTTGATGATGGTGAAAATGATGATTGGAAAGCTCTTGGTGAACGTCATCTTGGGATATGCTCCGCAGGTTGGTCGAAGCGAAGAAGAAAAGGACAAGTTCTGGTGTGCGATAGAGAAGCTGATGGAAAACGTGAAAGATGAGGAAGTTGTTGTGGTAGGAGGAGACCTAAATGGACATGTGGGAAGGAGTATGGATGGTTTTGACGGAGATCATGGGGGTTACGGATATGGTGTGAGAAATGGAGAAGGTGAAAGGATTTTGGAGTTTGCTGATGGAGCTGATTTGTTGATTTGTAATACTCAGTTCCAGAAAGAGGATAATAAGCTTGTTACATACATGTCAGGTGGGTCGACGACAACCGTTGACTACCTGATGGTGCGTAGGCGAGATAGGGGGCACCTCCGAGACACAAAGGTGATCCCGGGGGAGGAGGCTGTTTCACAGCACCACTTGGTTGTCTGCGACGTAAGGGTGAAAGGTGCGAGGAGAGCTCGGCGGGTGAAGTACCAACCGAGAATGAAGGTGTGGAGGTTGAAAGAGGTGACAGTAAGGGAGGCATTAAAAGAGAGGCTGAGTAGGGTCGAGGATGATGTGGTTGAGCTTGAAAGTGGTTGGATGTCAATGAAAGATAGTCTGTTGGGAGCCGTTGGTGAGGTATGTGGATGGACAAAAGGACCACCGAGGCACTCGGAAACATGGTGGTGGGATGATGAAGTTGGAAAGAGGAATGACGAGAAGAGGAAGAAGTTCAAGGAGTGGCAGAAGGCGAAGGGTACAGGAGCAGAAACAGCAGAGCATGAAAGTTATAAGGCAGCCAGGAAGGCTGCAAAGAAAGAGGTAGCAAAGGCGCAGGAGGCATGAAGGAAAATGTTCGGAGAACGCTTGGATTCGGAAGAGGGTCAGAAAGCAGTATTCAGGATTGCAAAGCAGATAGCGAAAGAGAGGTGTGATGTGATGGGGGTGAGCTGCTTGAAGGATGAAGTGGGACAAATCGTTGTCGACCCAGATGGAATTAAAGGAAGATGGAAAAGATATATGGAAATGCTGTTGAATACAGAGAATGAATGGGATGGCAACATAGAGAGTAACCCAGTTTTAGGACAGGCAGAGAAGATAACTGAGAAGGAAGTTGAGGAAGCGATAAAAGCAATGAAGGGTAGAAAAGCGGGAGGGCTGACGGGAGTTGTGGGAGATATGTTGAAGGCAGCAGGAAGTTAGGGTGTGAAGAGAATGACAGAGATCTGTAATCTGGTGGTGAAAGAAGGCCGCATTCCAGTGGATTGGGAACTGAGTACCCTCGTCCCTCTATACAAGGGGAAAGGTGACCCTCTGGAGTGTGGCTCGTACCGAGCGATAAAGTTATTGGAGCATGGAATGAAGGTATTGGAAAGGGTGTTGGAGAGGAGGATAAGGAAGAAAGTGAAGATCGACGAAATGCAGTTTGGATTTATGCCAGGAAGAGGAACGACAGACGCGCTTTTCATTGTGAGGCAGTTGCAGGAGAAGTACATGGAGAAGAGGAAGAAGTTGTTTCTTGGGTTTGTTGATCTGGAGAAAGCATTCGATCGGGTTCCACGCAAAGTATTGACATGGGCATTGAGGAAGTTAGGAGTGGAGGAATGGTTGATCAGAGTAGTGATGGCAATGTACAAAAGAGCGCGCACAGCTGTAAGGACGAAGGACGGGAACAGTGGTGAGTTTGAGGTGAAGGTGGGAGTGCATCAGGGGTCGGTATTAAGTCCACTACTATTTGTAGCTGTGATGGAGGTGCTGGCTCAGAACGTAAAGGAGGGTTTACCGTGGGAGTTGTTGTATGCAGATGATCTGGTGTTGATTGCGGAAAGTATGGATGGACTGAAGGAAAAGATGAACACGTGGAAGGAATGTATGGAGACAAAAGGTCTGAAGGTGAATATCAGAAAGACGAAGGTGATGGCAAATGGTAAAGCATGTGGTGAGGTGGAAAGAACTGGGAAGTGGCCCTGTGCTGTGTGCAGGAAGGGTGTCGGAGTGAACTCCATTCAATGTACAATGTGCGCTGAGTGGATTCATCAAAAATGTAGTGGTCTGAGAGGGTCATTAACCAGTGTGGCAGCTACATTCAAATGTAAGGTGTGCACAGAGGGAGCTGCAGATGGAGGAAATGTTGAGTTGGATCTTGGAGACGGCGTGAAGCTGGAAGGTGTGAAAACATTTTGCTACCTTGGAGACATGCTGAATGGAGAAGGTGGATCAGACTCGGCAACGGTTGCTCGAGTGAGATGTGCATGGAAGAAGTTTCGGGAACTGAGTGGCGTGCTGATGATGAGGGGAGTGTCGTTGAAGCTGAAGGGAAAGGTGTATGCTGCATGTGTGAGAAGTGTTATGATTTATGGGAGCGAGACATGGGTAATGAACGTAGAGCAGCAACGAAGGTTGGAAAGGGTGGAAATGGGAATGGTTCGACGGATGTGCGGAGTATCGTTGAGAGAGAGGAAGACAAATGATGAATTGCGAAAGATGATGGGAATAGAGCCTGTGATTGATGCTGTGAAGAGGAACAGGTTGAGATGGTTTGGTCATGTGTTGAGGAAGGATGAAAGTGACTGGTTGAGAAGAGTGATGGAAATGAATGTAGAAGGAAGTAGAAGATGGGGAAGACCGAGAAAGACTTGGCTAAAGATGGTGGAAGAAGAAATGCGGGCAAGGGGGTTAACAAGGAGAGATGCAGAAAATAGGGCAAAATGGAGAAGATTGTCATGGGGACCGCAAGGCTAACCCCTGCTCTAGCAGGGACAATGGCCTTTAAAATGCATGTTGTTTGTTGTTGTTGTATTCGACCAATTCGATTTGCCAATCAATTTGACCGACCTTTGCTTGTGTGGAACGGACTGTGAAAACGATGCGGACTATATTGTCGGATACGACACACAGGACAGTGATGACACACTCTAAATGGCATATTCTGTAATCGTGTATGTTTGATGCCATTGACTGCCTGTGTATATTTTGTCATTGACTGCCCGTGTAGATGTGAAGTTATACTGACTGCATGTGTATATATGATTTTGCTGACTGCCTGTGTATGTTTGGTGATATGAATTATTGTGACACATTTTGATGTTATTAACTGCCTGTACAAAATGATAACATGTATTTGATTATGCAACTTATCGCGAATATAAAGACAGTATTTTGCAATTCAAAACCTTTGATTCGTGTCTTACCATTCCCCATAGCACTAATTTGATACTTTCATTGGATTCCTTGTCCCTGAAAATATAGGTTTAGTATATTTTAAAAAGTTTTTAGGGTAATTAGAGGCAGAAATAGAACAAAATATGTATTTTACAGTGGCCATTTTGAAAATCCAAAATGGCCGCCATACAGGTATCTCTCCAAATGTAAACATTGATTTTTAGTTTCCTTATGCTATAACCTTTCCAAAAATGTATAGGTTTGCTAATCTACCATGATTTTGAACGAAATATCATTTATTGACATAGTGAACCTGACTAGAGCACAGGTACGGTTTTCCAGAGGACCTGGGTTTGATTCCTGGTCTGGGCGTGCAATTTCCCCAAATATATCAATTTCATTATTTATTATCCTGTTCCCTGGTGTTGGTTAATGGTATAATCTGGTGTTGGTGTTGGTATAATCTGGTGTTGGTGTTGGTGTTGGTTGGTCCCTGGTGTTGGTATAATCCTGTTCCCTGGTGTTGGTTCCCTGGTGTTGTTGATTTATAATCCTGTTCCCTGTTCCCTGGTGTTATATCCCTGGTGTTGGCTTAGCGGCTAGGGTGCCAGCTTAGGATCCTAGGATCCTGAGTTAGAATCCTGGTCGATCGCTGAATTAACGCCAGGGGAGTTGACTCAGCCTGTCATCCTTCCGAGGTCGGCAAATTGAGTACCAGTTCACTGGTAATTCCCTGCTTGTCGTAAAAGGCGACAAAAAGGGTTGGCGGCAGGAAGGGCATCCGGCCGTAAAACATTGCTTCAAAAAGGGGACCAACAAAAACAACAACAACCACGGTGCCCGAAAAAAGGCCAAAAATGGCCTCTAAAGGTTTTTTATTTTATATTTTTTATTTTAAATAATCCTGTTCATTAATGTAATGATATACATTTACAACCATAGTTGTTGCACATTGATAACATAATTTATCGTAGTTTTCTATTGTATGCCAATGTTGGCTTAATGGTTAAGGTGGCTGGCTTGAGATCTCAGGGTCCTGAGTTCAAGCCCATGTCATTCCTTTGAATCAACACCAGGTGGTTTGATTCAGCCTGTCATCTTTCGTCAAAATGAGTACCACCTTACTGGGAAGAATGAGCATACCCTGCGTCGGAGTGGTAACCTGGCCAGGATTGCGCCGAAAAGTCGAGGAAACTGCTTTGCATCTGAAAATCATCACTATGCATCTGAAAATGCAAGAGTGGTCTTCTTCTTGTGTTGTAGACCAGATTATTTGGGACATACTTAAATGAGAAATGGCGTTCGATGTAAGATACTGTCGTGTGGACGACTCTATTAAGAAAGAGCGTCCACGGATGGCAATCAAGCTTAATGAGGCGTTATCCAATTCAATGGCGGATCATACGCGAGCAGGGGGGATTGGGGGAGAATGCCCACTTACCTTCACGGCCCCGCACAGTCTTAGACCTGCGAAAAATAACTCACAAACGAAAACGGATTTATGTACAAAAAGAAACGCGTTTATTTTATGGAACCCGAGAAAAATGGACGCGAGGATAAATAACAAAGACCTAAGTTGGGATCCTACTCACAGACTTCAACAACAGCACAGGGGAATTAATTAAGCAAATAAATCGTTGTGGGCTGTGGGTGCGTCTTGTCTGTCCGGATGTGGTCATCAGGAATTGTCTGGGATGGTCAGCTCCAAGCGTAATCGTCCGACCGCAATCTGGTTGGCGCAAACCCTGGCCTCGCTGCACGGTCCGTCCCACGCCAAACAGCACAGCACTCGCACCCAGGCACCAGGAGAGGATGAACAACAGGGGATGATGATCATCGGCGCTCAATCACCAAGGTCCAAACGGGAACAATAAGCAAGGGCAGAAGGGAGATCCAGGCAAGAAGGAAGCCAAAACAAGAGGAGGGAAATGTCCGCGAGCGAGTCGTTTTTGTCGCTCATTGTCTGACGTCAGCTCTCTTCCCCTCCAACCAGTGCATCGTTTCCCTGTGTCCTTTTGCGCCTTCTCACGTCACCGGCGCTTCTCCTCCAACCAGTGTGTTGTTTCCTTGTGTCCTTTCGCGCCTTCTCACGTCACCGGCACTTCTCCTCCAACCAGTGCGTAGCTTCTTGGTAGTGGTTTCAAGCCTTCCGCACTGATTGGCCGTGGTGTCATCGGTCGGTGGCCAATCAGTGTGGCACGTCCTTCACCTTCCTTACCCCCAATCACGGGGAAGATTTCTCTCCCTTCCCCGACCAATCACACGGCCTTCCCCTACTCTGCCAATCGGTGGCCTGCTCTTTGCTCGCCCCTCCCCCTGTCAGTCACGAGCCTTCCTGGGCATGTCTCTCAGCCTGCCTGTTCGATGTCTGCCTGCCATGGCGCCGTAGTGTGTGATCGCTTCCGGTCTGTTCTTTCGTTAGTCATTGTGGTGGCGGGGGATTATTTATTAATGTGTGCGCCAATGGGCCAAGCTAATGTATAAGAGTGCGTTGGCATACGGGACACCGGGATGATTACAGGTTTCACACACGCCGGAATTAGCCTATTCCCTACAACTATTTAACATGCCCCATTCCTCATAATGGGGACGAAGATGCAAGCTTAATCCGACATTCGGGCTACAGAACTTATTACATCAAGATTCCCTATCACGACAGCCAGACACCATCCTATGCAGATCTACATAAATCGAAATATGACCCTACCCAACCGACATAACAATACTGTTTGTGAGATACCGTAAAGTTAAACAAATACTGTTATTGTGGACCCTGGCATGATAAAATGAAGTTGATTCCTGTCAAACACCTGCTGAGCTTCATGCAATTTTAAATTTGCACAACAAAAGAAAGAAAGAAAGAAAAAGAAAAAGTGAAGAATGATAAAACAAATGGAAGAACAATCAATGTGCAAGTTTTCTACTTCACAGTTTATAACCGTAAACGTAAACCGAACCCACTTTAGGAGTTATTTTAGATGGGACAACCACCAAAGAAGAATGACAGGTGTTTTATAAAGCTAAAAGAAGAATGGCAGGTGTTTTATGAAGCTAAAAGAAGGACAGGTGTTTTATAAAGCCAAAAGAAGGTTGGCAGGTGTTTTATAAAGCTAAAAGAAGAATGACAGGTGTTTTATGAAGCTAAAAGAAGAATGACAGGTGTCTTATGAAGCTAAAAGAAGGATGACAGGTGTTTTATAAAGCTAAAAGAAGAATGACAGGTGTTTTATAAAGCTAAAAGAAGAATGGCAGGTGTTTTATGAAGCAAAAAGAAGAATGGCAGGTGTTTTATGAAGCTAAAAGGAGAATGGCAGGTGTTTTATGAAGCTAAAAGGAGAATGACAGGTGTTTTATAAAGCTAAAAGAAGAACGACAGGTGTTTTATAAAGCTAAAAGAAGAATGACAGGTGTTTTATAAAGCGAAAAGAAGAATGACAGGTGTTTTATAAAGCTAAAAGAAGAATGGCAGGTGTTTTATAAAGCTAAAAGAAGAATGACAGGTGTTTTATAAAGCTAAAAGAAGAATGGCAGGTGTTTTATAAAGCTAAAAGAAGAATGACAGGTGTTTTATAAAGCTAAAAGAAGAATGGCAGGTATTTTATAAAGCTAAAAGAAGAATGGCAGGTGTTTTATAAAGCTAAAAGAAGAATGGCAGGTGTTTTATAAAGCTAAAAGAAGAATGACAGGTGTTTTATGAAGCTAAAAGAAGAATGACAGGTGTTTTATAAAGCTAAAAGAAGAATGACAGGTGTTTTATAAAGCTAAAAGAAGAATGGCAGGTGTTTTATAAAGATAAAAGAAGAATGACGGGTGTTTTATAAAGATAAAAGAAGAATGACAGGTGTTTTATAAAGCTAAAAGGAGAACGACAGGTGTTTTATAAAGCTAAAAGAAGAATAGCAGGTGTTTTATGAAGCTAAAAGAAGAATGGCAGGTGTTTTATAAAGCTAAAAGAAGAATGGCAGGTGTTTTATAAAGCTAAAAGAAGAATGACAGGTGTTTTATAAAGCTAAAAGAAGAATGACAGGTGTTTTATAAAGCTAAAAGAAGAATGACAGGTGTTTTATAAAGCTAAAAGAAGAATGACAGGTGTTTTATAAAGCTAAAAGAAGAATGACAGGTGTTTTATAAAGCTAAAAGAAGGACAGGTGTTTTATAAAGCTAAAAGAAGAATGGCAGGTGTTTTATAAAGCCAAAAGAAGAATGGCAGGTGTTTTATAAAGCTAAAAGAAGAATGGCAGGTGTTTTATATAGCTAAAAGAAGAATGACAGGTGTTTTATAAAGCTAAAAGAAGAATGACAGGTGTTTTATAAAGCTAAAAGAAGAATGGCAGGTGTTTTATAAAGCTAAAAGAAGAATGACAGGTGTTTTATAAAGCTAAAAGAAGAATGACAGGTGTTTTATAAAGCTAAAAGAAGAATGGCAGGTGTTTTTATAAAGCTAAAAGAAGAATGGCAGGTGTTTTTATAGAGCTAAAAGAAGAATGGCAGGTGTTTTATAAAGCTAAAAGAAGAATGGCAGGTGTTTTATAAAGCTAAAAGAAGAATGACAGGTGTTTTATAAAGCTAAAAGAATGACAGGTTTTTTATAAAGCTAAAAGAAGAATGGCAGGTGTTTTTATAAAGCTAAAAGAAGAATGGCAGGTGTTTTTATAAAGCTAAAAGAAGAATGACAGGTGTTTTATAAAGCTAAAAGAAGAATGGCAGGTGTTTTATAAAGCTAAAAGAAGAATGGCAGGTGTTTTATAAAGCTAAAAGAAGAATGACAGGTGTTTTATGAAGCTAAAAGAAGAATGGCAGGTGTGTTATAAAGCTAAAGGAAGAATGACAGGTGTTTTATGAAGCTAAAAGAAGAATGGCAGGTGTTTTATAAAGCTAAAAGAAGAATGACAGGTGTTTTATAAAGCTAAAAGAAGAATGGCAGGTGTTTTATTCAGCTAAAAGAATGACAGGTGTTTTATAAAGCTAAAAGAAGAATGACAGGTGTTTTTTATAAAGCTAAAAGAAGAATGGCAGGTGTTTTATAAAGCTAAAAGAATGGCAGGTGTTTTATAAAGCTAAAAGAAGAATGACAGGTGTTTTATAAAGCTAAAAGAAGAATGACAGGTGTTTTTATAAAACTAAAAGAAGAATGGCAGGTGTTTTATGAAGCTAAAAGAAGAATGACAGGTGTTTTATAAAGCTAAAAGAAGAATGACAGGTGTTTTTATAAAACTAAAAGAAGAATGGCAGGTGTTTTATGAAGCTAAAAGAAGAATGACAGGTGTTTTATAAAGCTAAAAGAAGAATGACAGGTGTTTTATGAAGCTAAAAGAAGAATGACAGGTGTTTTATAAAGCTAAAAGAAGAATGACAGGTGTTTTTATAAAACTAAAAGAAGAATGGCAGGTGTTTTATGAAGCTAAAAGAAGAATGACAGGTGTTTTATAAAGCTAAAAGAAGAATGACAGGTGTTTTATAAAGCTAAAAGAAGAATGACAGGTGTTTTATAAAGCTAAAAGAAGAATGACAGGTGTTTTTATAAAACTAAAAGAAGAATGGCAGGTGTTTTATGAAGCTAAAAGAAGAATGGCACGTGTTTTATGAAGCTAAAAGAAGAATGGCAGGTGTTTTTATAAAGTTAAAAGAAGAATGGCAGGTGTTTTTATAAAGTTAAAAGAAGAATGGCAGGTGTTTTATAAAGTTAAAAGAAGAATGGCAGGTGTTTTATAAAGCTAAAAGAATGGCAGGTGTTTTATAAAGCTAAAAGAAGAATGACAGGTGTTTTATAAAGCTAAAAGAAGAATGACAGGTGTTTTTATAAAACTAAAAGAAGAATGGCAGGTGTTTTATGAAGCTAAAAGAAGAATGACAGGTGTTTTATAAAGCTAAAAGAAGAATGGCAGGTGTTTTATAAAGCTAAAAGAAGAATGACAGGTGTTTTATAAAGCTAAAAGAAGAATGACAGGTGTTTTTATAAAACTAAAAGAAGAATGGCAGGTGTTTTATGAAGCTAAAAGAAGAATGGCACGTGTTTTATGAAGCTAAAAGAAGAATGGCAGGTGTTTTTATAAAGTTAAAAGAAGAATGGCAGGTGTTTTTATAAAGTTAAAAGAAGAATGGCAGGTGTTTTATAAAGTTAAAAGAAGAATGGCAGGTGTTTTTATAAAGCTAAAAGAAGAATGGCAGGTGTTTTTATAAAGTTAAAAGAAGAATGGCAGGTGTTTTTATAAAGCGAAAAGAAGAATGGCAGGTGTTTTTATAAAGCTAAAAGAAGAATGGCAGGTGTTTTTATAAAGCTAAAAGAAGAACGACAGGTGTTTTAAAAAGCTAAAAGAAGAATGGCAGGTGTTTTTATAAAGCTAAAAGAAGAATGGCAGGTGTTTAATGAAGCTAAAAGAAGAATGGCAGGTGTTTTATGAAGCTAAAAGAAGAATGGCAGGTGTTTTATAAAGCTAAAAGAAGAATGGCAGGTGTTTTATAAAGCTAAAAGAAGAATGACAGGTGTTTTATAAGGCTAAAAGAAGAATGGCAGGTGTTTTATAAAGCTAAAAGAAGAATGGCAGGTGTTTTTATAAAGCTAAAAGAAGAATGGCAGGTGTTTTTATAAAGCTAAAAGAAGAATGGCAGGTGTTTTATAAAGCTAAAAGAAGAATGACAGGTGTTTTATAAAGCTAAAAGAAGAATGGCAGGTGTTTTTATAAAGCTAAAAGAAGAATGGCAGGTGTTTTTATAAAGCTAAATAATTTCCCTGAGGAGACGTTTATTCAGTTTTGTTTGTGTCACTGATTTGGGGCTTGGCAATTCGTCTGGACCATCTGATGCACGTACAAATCGCGACGTACCGAGTCTGTGAAGTAGTTTTGTGGAATGAAGAAAAACACAAGTTAACATCAACTGAAGATTCCCACACGTTCTCGATACTAGCTGGGCCCAAATCACAAAAAATCCTCATTTCTGACGTTCACCGAGTGTTGAAAGTGTGAGGTTTGAACTTGGGTTTCCAAAATCGTGATCCTCGGGTTCAGATTGGAATCATAAACAATGCAACCATCTTATAAAACCGAAACCCAATGTTTTCTTACCTTTGTTGTTTAACATGGTGAGGATGTCAGACAGAGACATCGGGTCGTCATCTCCCACACTATGGTAGCGGTGTCGGTTCATCATGAGGCTCGAGGTTTCCAAATCAAACAACGACAGGGATTCTTTTTCTCCTCCTCCATGAGTTCCCCCTCCTCCGATATGGAATGCAGATGTCACAGGGGAAAGTCCCAAGTATTGGCATCTGTCAAAGTCGTTCTGTGTAACAGAACAGTACAAGTTTGTATTTGGATCGATTTGCAAGACGCTTCACATATTCCAAATAAAGACATACAGCATGTATTGTATGCAGATATATAGCATGTATTATATGCAGACATACAGCATGTATTATATGCAGACATACAGCATGTATTATATGCAGATATATAGCATGTATTATATGCAGATATACAGCATGTATTATATGCAGATATACAGCATGTATTACATACAGATATACAGCATGTATTATATGCAGATATACAGCATGTATTATATGCAGATATACAGCATGTATTATATGCAGATATACAGCATGTATTATATGCAGATACACAGCATGTTTTATATGCAGATATACAGCATGTATTAAAATTACATCAGAAGATTTTCCTCAATCATCGTACAAATATCACATGAAAACAATAACTTTAAACCGTTCATTAAAACCATGTTTTTTTTATTAAAATGGGGGATATTGTAATCGGCTCCGCCTGTCTGAATGAACTGAATGTCCATCATCAGTCCATGTCTGAATGAAATGTCCATCACAATATCTCCTCGTGAACAGTTGTGCATAAATTCACCAGACCTGGTACTTATGATCACCACATAGCACGAAGGTGCGTGAGCTTGTCTTTTTTGGCCACACTCCCTGGCGCGGGGTAAAAGGGTCAAATACCAAACCAATGAAATTATGGGGTCATTAAAAAAAACATTGCATATGCAATCAAAATTGGGGGGACACGTGAAATATGTAACGATCTTTTGCATTTGACCCCCGGTTCATGCAAAATAGAAACCCCCAGTTCATGCAAAATATTAGCACTTTGGGTGCTGGGGGTCAAAACGCGGAAAAAAATTAACTATTAGTTTTATATTGGGCTATTCCTGGTGCTTTCGGAGGGAAGCGCGGGGGTTTGCGATGGCGCACCATCCGCTTCGCTCGAGTTGCCATTGGTTTATTCCTATATTTTATCATCGAGGAACATCCTCTCAGTGTCTGTTTCTTGTCCTGCTGATCATCAAAATCCTGCAAGTGGCAGCTCATCCCATCCCGCATCATACCTTGTCTATTTAATGGAAACATGTTTGCAGCATCATAGTATCAATATGTCAACATCAACATTCTGTCATTACCATCTTCCATGATCTTCCATTAGCATCAATCTTCAGAATAAAGAAGTCACCACAAACAATTTAGTCAGCTCACTGAGGTGCTTGAGCACAAGGTGTCCACTCACTCTTGGGCAGGAGGAATGCCAAGCATCGACAGAGGTATTCAGTTTTTCCAGACCATCTTCGAGTGTGTTATGTCCCGTGTTATTGTCAGGGTGTATCGGGTCAAGCAAGAGCGATTCTGCAAAGAATCATGGGATAGTTTATTTTATTCCTGCAAGAAAATATGAGGTAGCAGAGCTTATATAAAAACACATCGTATTGCATGTCCCAACAAAGAAAAACAAAAGGGCATTACGCCTGCCGCTCACCTGGGAGAATAAACAGTATACCACACTGACTGAAGGTATTGTTATGAAGTTTGGGGTAGTGATATATAGATTCAGGTAGATCTGTAAAGGTAGGTGCTCCGATGATCGTGGGTAGAAAGAACCATTTCGATGTACATAGGTCAGGGACATGTTTAGCCCGAATGTCGGATTAAGTGTAAATTTGTCCCGATTACAAGGAATGGGGCACGTAGGGATTACAAGTGTTAACTAGAGTAGGGATTACGTTTATTCCCCTGTTCGTGAGATCTTGTGATCTATCCTTTGTCCCTCACGGCACTGCACAGAAACACGAGTGAGGAATCCCACCATTAAAAGCACCACACATACTAATTAAATCGCCCCCACAATAAAACTCACCGGAAGCCAGTTCGGAGCACTGCCGATGGAACCGCAACTAGCTACATCACCAACTTGTATTGCAACACACATAGCACAGGCAGGCCGAAAGCCATGACCATAAGGACTCGCTATTGGGGGGAGTTGACCAATGGGAAGAACGGAGTAAAGAAGGACTTGTGATTGGCATGGGGCAGGGCAAGAAGCTTCCCGCGGATTGGTGAAGAGAAAGGCACGAAGGGGCATCACGCTGATTGGCAGGGCACACCGATGACGTCAAAGGGCAAACTGCAGGTGATTGGTGGAGAGCTAAGACAGTAGTTGTGGCCAGCGTGCATTGGTGGAGAGGCCCAGATGACGTCACAAGATGGTCAATAAAAGAACTCTCAGACTGACATTTTCGCTCTCTTGCCTTCTCTCTCGCTTGCCCCTCATGCCTTCCTTTGCCATCGACTCTCTCCTCTTGGTTCCGGACTCTGGTGGAAGACGGTTGTGCGTGGACGAAGGGCTCCAGGAAGCGATCGGACCGACTGTGTTCAGAGACGCCATCGGAGACATACATAGGCTGCAGGAAGAGCCACGGCCCATGAACTGCGGTTCTCCGTGCGAGCAACGGGCGTACAGGCACGGCTTGCCGCTGGAGCGTGACGAGCCAGGGGCGAGCGAGTCGTCCGGTGAGGCCTGCTTCGCGCCAACGAGTGCGTTTCCCGCACAGCGATGCCAGAGCCTCAGACAGTAGTTGGACGATCCCGGACAAGACCCTGAGCTGGTTGAGCTAAGTTACGCAGTACACACATGGTTATTTTCAGTTATATCCTCCCCTCATGCGTATTATACGTCTGGTGCGGGAGCGCTCCATTTAGGATATTTATTTATGTCGCGTTTCTTGTTACCGGCATTCCGTTTAATAAACCTGTTTATTTTTGTACATTTTAAACCTGAGTTTTCGTTTGAGTTTATTTTTGCAGGTTTGAAGACTGCTTGGCGGATCGCTCAGGTAAAAGCTTCCAGCTTCTTCTTTCTTCCTCCCACGTGTAGATATACAATCCGCTATTTGAACTGAACGCCTTTGGAGTTGAAGCTGGCTTTGGCTATCCGTGATTTTCCGGTCTTCACCGAGGGGAATCACAGAACAGTATTTTAAAGCAATTTGAATGGTTTCTAGAAGACAGAGGCATGCAGAATCATACTAACATAATCATAAGACTTTAAACAAACAAACAAAAAAATACCTCTTTTGGGGGGCAACCCTCAACACCCCCCACACACCCCACCTCCAGCATGTATATCTCCTGAGACCCCATTTTTAGAATGCCTTGAACAAACATTGGTGCATGATGGGTGGTGAAGGTTGTGGTGAAGTTTCAGAGAAAAGAGCAAATACCTCTTTTGGGGGCAACCCCGCAGTAGATCCCTTACGGCCCGATTTTTTTTAATGCCGTGAACAAACTTTAGTCACAACACAACAAATATAATTTGTGCCAAGTTTGGTCACAATCCCTTCAGCGGTTTCGGAGAAGAAGTTGCAAGTGTTTACGGACGGACTGACAGACTGACGACGCGCCATCGCATAAGCTCACCTGAACTTCGTTCCAGGTGAGCTAAGCAGAACAGTGTCGGAAATGTAACAAACCCAAGCAAACGTAACGAACGAGTAGGACCAAAAAGCAAAGTTGAAGGATGACCTGTTTGGTGCTGTTCGGGCCTGTTCACATCACACTGAATGTTCATTTCCGCTTGCTGAACCTGTTGCAGGTCACATGAAGCGCTGCTGTGCCACAGGTAATGGTGTTCAGCACTCGGGACGCGATTTTCCTCCGAGGACCAGCCAAGGTGACCCTCATCATGGAAGTGATCTTGCGCAGGACGTGTGTTCATATCTGCCACACAATACAAGTGTTGAAGTGAATGAGAAGATACCTTTCAGGTAATTTCAGGTAAGTCACAACAACATATCATCAGGATATTGCATGGAAAAGAGAATCCGACAAATGATCTATTATATGGACAATGGTTTAACAAAGCCGCTTTAGGCCTCACATTAAATGCATCATCAACAAACTATGTATCCCGATAAAAGATATACAGCACGTATTATATGCAGATATACAGCATGCATTATATGCAGATATACAGTGTAGTGAAAATGTATTAAAGTTGAACCCAGGAGTGATGCCCACTTAAACCGCAGAGGGGCGTCTATAAGACCTCGGACGTCCGCGACGCTGAGCCACTCCTGTGACATTTTACTATGATATGTAGTCTTGAATGGTACGTACCCGCACATATATTCTAGGCTTGCTTGCATTGACTAATATAATCGATCCTTCCAATATGATGCCAAGATCCTGATATCTATTGCATGATTGTATTTTACAGGATGATGCTAAAGATCTGATTGAGATTAAACCTACCTATGGGACAAAGTTGTGGACTTGGTTGATTTTCACAACATTTAATCTCAATCAAGATCTACGGAAATGGCGGGACACAAGATGATCCATGTACCGACATTCAGCGCCGATCCACAAGCTGCGGATTCGGGCTCGGAGTTAACTCACTGGCTCAAGTCACTGGAGAACCAGTTCAGAGCCCAGGATACCGTTCCCACTGCTGAAACGAAACTGGACGTGCTGCAGAACAAAGTGGACCACCACGTCTACAGGAGCATTGAAAGATGTACGACGTACAATGCTGCTGTGGCAGAGCTAAAGAGAATCTACATTAAGAAACGGAGCGTGGTGTACACCTGGTATCTGCTCTCATCGCGGCGACAACAGCCCAACGAGACGATAGATCGCTTCGCCCAGGAGCTATGACAACTACTTGCGGACAGTACTCAAGAGGTACGCACTCACGAGCAAGTCCAGGATGATCTTGTCCGAGATGCTTTTGTCTCTGGGATTGGCTCTTCGACTCTTAGGCTAAGACTTTTGGAGACAGCTGACCTGACGTTCACGGAGGCTCTACGGGTGGCACACGTCTACACTGAGGCCCGGGAACAATCCACCGCCTATGACCACACACGGGTCGTTGCGGGGACTTCTCAACTCGCGTGACCAGATCGGGCTATCGCTGAGGATACGGGAGCGGACTCGACCACGCTAGTGGAGCCCCTGGCCGCTCCCGAGGTGGACTCGGATTCCGGCTTGGCGGCAGCTATGGCGGCCAGGCCAAAGCCTGTATGAAACGCTATGTGTTACTTCTGTGGCAATCGACAGCATCCCAGGTCGGCGTGTCCGGCTCGGGAAGCAATATGCCATTTGTGTTCGACTAAAGGACATTTTGCAAAAGTCTGCCGAAAAACCGCGCGGGGCGCACGAACTCGCGCGACCTTGAATGGGCTTATCGCCGAGCCACAGAGCGGGGTGCCTCACCCGACTTTGATGAGCGGTCCTCCTCCTCGTGGGCCCCTGGCTGCACGCTTGACCTTGGTGAGATACATCGGGCCACCAAAACAAATGGCGCGAACACGACCGACCGCGGAGTGACCGTCCTTGACTGGAATCCGAACGCCCTCCGAAGGCTACTCATACAATCGACAAGCTCCTGCTTTGACGCGGCAAACAATGCACGTGACACGAGCGCCATCTGTCGGCAGCTCGTACGAACGACACGCTCTTGCTTCAGCACGTGAAACTACAGTTGGCTGTGATCCTTCTCGCGTGACACGAGCGCCCTCTGACGGCAGCTCGTACGGACTACAAGCTCCTGAAGGTCCTGCTTTGACATGACCAACTATGCGTTTGACAGGAGTGCCCTCCGGAGGCTGCTCAAATGACCGGAAAACTGCAGCCGGCGTGGGATCCACACGCGAGGCGCGATCTTCTCGCTCGGATGGCTCAATACCTGCCGGATCTTCCGGCCTAGCTCAGGCCATTATTCCGCTCATGGTCGAAGGCATTTTTGCGCGGGCTTTAGTCGACACGGGGTCTACGGATAGTTTTATCGATCAACGACAGGTGCGTAAACATGGGTGGCCGGTCCTCGGGACAACACGACGGATCTTTATGGCCTCCCAAGGGCTTAGGCTCAGCACAAAAGGGGAATGTCGATTGAAGCTTGTGATAAAGGGATGCATGTTTCCAGATGTACATCTCATGGTCTTACCTGCTTTATGTGCTGACATTCTGTTAGGACACGATTTTCTTAAGCGACACGGACGTTTGGAAATGGAGTTTGGTGGGACTGACACGCTTGCTGTGTGTGCACTCGCGAAAATGGAAATTGAGCCTCTTTCGCTGTTCCCCAACCTGACCACTGACTGCACTCCTGTAGCGGTGAAATCACGGCGCTACTCACGAGCAGACGCGCAATTCATTGCGGAAGAAACGGCCCAGCTCTTAAAGGAAGGTATCATAGAACCCAGCCGGTCGCCGTGGCGGGCCCAGGTCTTAGTGGTGCGAAGTGAAGCCCATCGCCGACGCATGGTAATCGACTATTCACAGACGATTAATCGCTTGACACAGCTGGACGCCTATCCCTTACCGGGGATGGACGCGCTGGTACGACAGGTGGCCCAGTACTCAGTCTACAGCACTCTCGATCTGCGTAGTGCGTATCATCAGATCCCCATCTCTAGGGCTGATCACATCTATACCGCATTTGAATCGGGTCAAAGGTTATACCAGTTCACCCGACTACCTTTTGGGGTGACGAACGGGGTCGCCTGTTTTCAGAGGGCTATGGACGACCTCGTTACTAAGGAGAACTTGACAGATGTCTTTGTATATCTGGACAATCTTACGGTTTGTGGGTATGACCAGGGGCATCATGATGCTAATCTGAAGCGCTTCCTCGAGGTTGCGCAGAGGTATCGCCTAACCATGAATGAGGCTAAGTGTCGTTACTCTCTACGCACGATAGATCTTCTGGGGTACACCGTGACCCATGGCTCTGTCGCTCCAGATAAGGAGCGTCTGCGACCTTTGCTCGATATGGCTCCGCCTAGCGATCGAGCTTCGCTGAAGCGTGCTCTCGGGCTGTTCGCCCATTATTCTAAGTGGGTGCAAAATTTCTCCGTGAAGCTCCGCCCCCTTGTGGCCTGCGACACGTTCCCCATGAGCCCTGCTGCCTGGGCAGCCTTTGGGGGCCTTAAGGCCGACATCGCTGGCGCCGCTGTGGGGACGATCGACGAGAGTGAATCTTTCGTCTTAGAAAGTGATGCCTCGGATCATGCGATAGCGGCCACACTCTCCCAGGGGGGGCGCCCTGTGGCTTTCTTTTTGCGGACTCTCACCTCCGCTGAGCGGAGGCATTCGTCTGTCGAAAAGGAAGCGTACGCGATCGTCGAGTCGATTCGGCGATGGCGACCGTACTTACTCGGGCGATGCTTCCAAATAATCACGGACCAACAAAGCGTAGCGTTCATGTACGACACCTTACATGCACAACGGATTAAGAATGAGAAAATCACTCGCTGGCGTATCAAACTCGCCGACTTCTGCTACACCATCAAATATCGCCCGGGGAAGGATAACCTGGTCGCCGACGCCTTATCGAGGCCGGCTACGTGCGCGGGTATCATAACTCTGGAGGGTCTGCGCACTTTGCATGGCACTATGTCATCCTGGGGTGACGCGTTTCGCTCATTTTGTGCGTAGTGGTAATCTGCCGTACTCAATTGAGGACATCCGCCGGATCTGCCGCGACTGCGCTATATGTGCGGAACTCAAACCGCGTTTTTACAACCCTCCCAAGGGGACGCTGGTTAGGGCGACTAGACCGTGGGAGAGATTGGCAATGGATTTCAAAGGGCCGCTGCCGGTGTCGAGTAACTCTCGTTATCTGCTCACTATTGTTGATAAGTACTCGCGATTCCCTTTTGCTTACACGTGCGTGGATATGACGGCAGCCACGGTCATACGGTGCCTGCAGAATTTGTTTTCTATGTTTGGGTATCCGGCCTACGTGCCTACCGATCGGTGTGCGGTGTTCCTGTCTCAGGAAGTGAGAGGTTGCTTGCTCCAAAATAATGTCGCTTCGAGTTACACCACACCGTACAGACCCCAGGCGAATGGGCAGGTCGAACGCTTCAATGGGATTATATGGAGGGCCGTCATGCTAAGCCTCAGGACCCTCGGCCGTGGCCTCGATAAATGGGCTTGGTCGCTACCTGCGGTGCTGAGCTCGATCAGGGCTCTACTATGTACGGCCACCAACCAGACTCCTCACGAAAGACTGTTCCACCACCCTAGAAGCTCGGGTGGTATCCGATCTTTACCCAGTTGGCTCGCTGAGCCAGGGCCGGCCTATCTCAAACGTGCGGTTTGCACAAGCAAGTACGACCCCTTAGTGGATAAGGTGCAGGTACTCCAGGCTAATCCCGAGCATGCTCGTGTGATGACGGCAGGTGGACGCGAGTCCGCTGTCTCCGTACGCCATCTCGCCCCATGTGGGGTCATCGACCCTTATAGGGATATCGACGAACCGATCTACGAGTCTATGGACTCTCCCGAAGCTTCCTCGATGGAACTTCTGCCGTCCCTTCCTTCGTCAAATACACCCCTGCCTGAAGGCTCTGAGGTTCCCCCTCCGACACCTGCCTCCAGCGGCTACTCCGAAGCAGGGGACTCCGGGCTTGGGGAGGCCATACCCGGTAGTTTCCGGACACGTGCTGGCAGGGTAATTCGCCACCCTGACCGCTACGGATGGACCCACTGACATGGAATGACATCCCCAATCAATTAATGCTGACGCACGCTTGATTCCTGCCTAGTGGCAGTGTAGTTCTAACGGCGGGGAGAATGTAGTGAAAATGTATTAAAGTTGAACCCAGGAGTGATGCCCACTTAAACCGCAGAGGGGCGTCTATAAGACCTCGGACGTCCGCGACGCTGAGCCACTCCTGTGACATTTTACTATGATATGTAGTCTTGAATGGTACGTACCCGCACATATATTCTAGGCTTGCTTGCATTGACGAATATAATCGATCCTTCCTATATGATGCCAAGATCCTGATATCTATTGCATGATTGTATTTTACAGGATGATGCTAGAGATCTGATTGAGATTAAACCTACCTATGGGACAAAGTTGTGGACTTGGTTGATTTTCACAACATACAGCATGTATTATATGCAGATATACAGCATGTATTATATGCAGATATACAGCATGTATTATATGCAGAGAAACAGCATGTATTATATGCAGATATACAGCATGTATTATATGCAGATATACAGCATGTATTATATGCAGATATACAGCATGTATTATATGCAGATATACAGCATGTATTATATGCAGATATACAGCATGTATTATATGCAGACATACAACATGTATTATATGCAGACATACAGCATGTATTATATGCAGACATACAGCATGTATTATATGCAGATATACAGCATGTATATTATGCAGATATACAGCATGTATTTTATGCAGATGTACAGCATGTATTATATGCAGATATACAGCATGTATTATATGCAGATATACAGCATGTATTATATGCAGATATACAGCATGTATTATATGCAGATAAACAGCAGGTATTATATGCAGATACACAGCATGTATTATATGCAGATACACAGCATGTATTATATGCAGATATACAGCATGTATTATATGCAGATATACAGCATGTATTATATGCAGATATACAGCATGTATTATATGCAGATATACAGCATGTATTATATGCAGATATACAGCATGTATTATATGCAGAAATACAGCATGTATTATATGCAGATATACAGCATGTATTATATGCAGATATACAGCATGTATTATATGCAGATATACAGCATGTATTATATGCAAATATACAGCATGTATTATATGCAGATATACAGCATGTATTATATAAAGAAATACAGCATGTATTATATGCAGATATACAGCATGTATGATATGCAGAAACTAGTGGGGTCACCCGTGGGAATCCCACGGGCATGGACGTGTGTGACATTTGGACAACTTAATTTAGTTGCTGAACATTCAGTTTTACAAAATGGTGACTGGCAATTTATAAGATCCACAAATGATTAAATCTACACAATTTATTTACTTCTGATAACATGTGAATGCATGTGCGTGCACACCGACACACACACACACACACATATATATATATATGCACATATACACACATGTACACACACACACACACACACACACACGCACACACATACACACGTACACACACATGTACACCCACACACATATGCACATACACACGTATACACATACAGACACACACACACACACACACACACACACACACACACACACACACACACACACACACACACACACACACACACACACACACACACACAACAGCACAACAGGCATTTTAAGGCCATTTTCTCTGCGAGAGCGGGGGTTGGCCACATACACATTTACACATACACACACACATATATACACATACACACACTCAAATATACACAGACATGCACATATATATACGCACACGCATGTACACCCACACACACGCACACACATATACACATGTACACACACAAGTACACATGTACACACACAAGTACACATGTACACACACAAGTACACATGTACACACACACACACACACACACACACACACACACACACACACACACACACACACACACACACACACACACACACACACACACACACACACACACACACACACACACGTACATGTGTCTTTTGGGCGGTGTATAAGATCATCACAAAACACCTATCTCTCCCGGGAAAACCAATGTTACTCTTTACCTTACAAAATACAAAATTACATTTTTTAAGCTAGAACGCCACTCAGTAGAGCGCATACTCCCGCCGTGGGTTTAGTTGGAATAATACGTTTTGTTTAACATCCCCTCTCCCCAAAACAATAAATGAAAAATAAAGTAGGCCCTTACTGTCAGAGAATTTATTTTGATATATCTCAGAATTGGAGGAGAAAAACATCATTTAAGAATAAGAATGAAAGCTTTAATGCAGTAAAACAGAAAAAAATCTTTCCCAAAAATATTCCTCAAAAAATTTCCTGGATCCGGAATAATATCCTGAGCTTCACCAAAAACTAATCAATTCTTCCTTATCCCAAGGGCAATCATCCCACCAACTTTCATCCAAATCCGTTCAGAACTTTTCCAGATATCTTGTTCACAAACACATGAACACATGAACACACACACACACACACACACACACACACACACACACACACACACACACACACACACACACACACACACACACACACACACACACACACACACACACACACACACACACACACACACACACACACGATCGAATGCATAACTCCCTGGCGGGAGTAATAAACCTGAAAATCGCAGAGCCAGAATTAAAAACACCTCACAGCCACGAGACACGAAATTAAAAACACCTCACAGCCACGAAACACGAAATTAAAAACACTTCACAGCCACGAGACACGAAATTAAAAACACCTCACAGCCACGAAACACGAAATTAAAAACACCTCACAGCCACGAGACACTAAATTAAAAACACTTCACAGCCACGAAACATGAAATTAAAAACACGTCACAGGCACGAAACACGAAATTAAAAACACCTCACAGCCACGAAACACGAAATTAAAAACACCTCACAGCCACGAAACATGAAATTAAAAACACCTCACAGCCATGAAATTAAAAACACCTCACAGTCACGAAACACGAAATTAAAAACACTTCACAGCCACGAAACACGAAATTAAAAACACCTCACAGCCACGAGACACGAAATTAAAAACATCTCACAGCCACGAAATTAAAAACACCTCACAGCCACGAAACACGAAATTAAAAACACCTCACAGCCACGAAACACGAAATTAAAAACACCTCACAGCCACGAGACACTAAATTAAAAACACTTCACAGCCACGAAACATGAAATTAAAAACACGTCACAGGCACGAAACACGAAATTAAAAACACCTCACAGCCACGAGACACTAAATTAAAAACACCTCACAGCCACGAAACACGAAATTAAAAACACCTCACAGCCACGAAACACGAAATTAAAAACACCTCACAGCCACGAGACACTAAATTAAAAACACTTCACAGCCACGAAACATGAAATTAAAAACACGTCACAGCCACGAAACACGAAATTAAAAACACCTCACAGCCACGAAACACGAAATTAAAAACACCTCACAGCCACGAAACACGAAATTAAAAACACCTCACAGCCACGAGACACTAAATTAAAAACACTTCACAGCCACGAAACATGAAATTAAAAACACGTCACAGGCACGAAACACGAAATTAAAAACACCTCACAGCCACAAAACACGAAATTAAAAACACCTCACAGCCACGAAACATGAAATTAAAAACACCTCACAGCCATGAAATTAAAAACACCTCAGTCACGAAACACGAAATTAAAAACACCTCACAGCCACGAAACATGAAATTAAAAAAACCTCACAGCCACGAAACATGAAATTAAAAACACCTCACAGCCACAAAACACGAAATTAAAAACACCTCACAGCCACGAAACACGAAATTAAAAACACCTCACAGCCACGAAACATGAAATTAAAAACACCTCACAGCCATGAAATTAAAAACACCTCACAGCCACGAAACACGAAATTAAAAACACCTCAGCCACGAAATTAAAAACACCTCACAGCCACAAAACACGAAATTAAAAACACCTCACAGCCACGAAACATGAAATTAAAAACACCTCACAGCCATGAAATTAAAAACACCTCACAGCCACGAAACACGAAATTAAAAACACCACACAGCCACGAAACACGAAATTAAAAACACTTCACAGCCACGAAACATGAAATTAAAAACACCTCACAGCCACAAGACACGAAATTAAAAACACCTCACAGCCACGAAACATGAAATTAAAAACACCTCAGCCACGAAATTAAAAACACCTCACAGCCACGAAACACGAATTTAAAAACACCTCACAGCCACGAGACACAAAATTAAAAACACCTCACAGCCACGATACATGAAACTAAAAACACCTCACAGCCACGAAACATGAAATGAAAACACCTCACAGCCAGGAGACATAATTAAAAACCCTCACAGCCACGAGACACAAAATTAAAAACACCTCACAGCCACGAAACACGAAATTAAAAACACCTCACAGCCACGAAACACGAAATTAAAAACACCTCACAGCCACGAAACACGAAATTAAAAACACTTCACAGCCACGAAACACGATATTAAAAACACCTCACAGCCACGAGACACGAAATTAAAAACACCTCACAGCCACGAAACACGAAATTAAAAACACCTCACAGCCACGAAACACGAAATTAAAAACACCTCACAGCCACGAAACACGAAATTAAAAACACCTCACAGCCACGAAACACGAAACTAAAAACACCTCACAGCCACAAAACACGAAATTAAAAACACCTCACAGCCACGAGACACTAAATTAAAAACACCTCACAGCCACGAAACACGAAATTAAAAACACCTCACAGCCACGAGACACAAAATTAAAAACACCTCACAGCCACGAAACACGAAATTAAAAACACCTCACAGCCACGAAACACGAAATTAAAAACACCTCACAGCCACGAGACACTAAATTAAAAACACTTCACAGCCACGAAACATGAAATTAAAAACACGTCACAGGCACGAAACACGAAATTAAAAACACCTCACAGCCACGAAACACGAAATTAAAAACACCTCACAGCCACGAAACATGAAATTAAAAACACCTCACAGCCATGAAATTAAAAACACCTCACAGTCACGAAACACGAAATTAAAAACACTTCACAGCCACGAAACACGAAATTAAAAACACCTCACAGCCACGAGACACGAAATTAAAAACATCTCACAGCCACGAAATTAAAAACACCTCACAGCCACGAAACACGAAATTAAAAACACCTCACAGCCACGAGACACAAAATTAAAAACACCTCACAGCCACGATACATGAAATTAAAAACACCTCACAGCCACGAAACACGTAATGAAAAACACCTCACAGCCACGAGACATGAAATTAAAAACACCTCACAGCCACGAAACATGAAATGAAAACACCTCACAGCCACGAGACATAATTAAAAACCCTCACAGCCACGAGACACAAAATTAAAAACACCTCACAGCCACGAGACACGAAATTAAAAACACCTCACAGCCACGAAACACGAAATTAAAAACACCTCACAGCCACGAAACACGAAATTAAAAACACCTCACAGCCACGAGACACAAAATTAAAAACACCTCACAGCCACGAAACACGAAATTAAAAACACCTCACAGCCACGAGACACTAAATTAAAAACACTTCACAGCCACGAAACATGAAATTAAAAACACGTCACAGGCACGAAACACGAAATTAAAAACACCTCACAGCCATGAAATAAAAAACACCGCACAGTCACGAAACACGAAATTAAAAACACCTCACAGCCACGAAACACGAAATTAAAAACACCTCACAGCCACGAAACACGAAATTAAAAACACCTCACAGCCACGAAACACGAAATTAAAAACACCTCACAGCCACGAAACATGAAATTAAAAACACCTCACAGCCATGAAATTAAAAACACCTCACAGCCACAAAACACGAAATTAAAAACACCTCACACCCACGAAACACGAAATTAAAAACACCTCACAGCCACGAAACATGAAATTAAAAACACCTCACAGCCACGAGACACTAAATTAAAAACACTTCACAGCCACGAAACATGAAATTAAAAACACGTCACAGGCACGAAACACGAAATTAAAAACACCTCACAGCCATGAAATTAAAAACACCGCACAGTCACGAAACACGAAATTAAAAACACCTCACAGCCACGAAACACGAAATTAAAAACACCTCACAGCCACGAAACACGAAATTAAAAACACCTCACAGCCACGAAACACGAAATTAAAAACACCTCACAGCCACGAAACATGAAATTAAAAACACCTCACAGCCATGAAATTAAAAACACCTCACAGCCACAAAACACGAAATTAAAAACACCTCACACCCACGAAACACGAAATTAAAAACACCTCACAGCCATGAAATTAAAAACACCTCACAGCCACAAAACACGAAATTAAAAACACCTCACACCCACGAAACACGAAATTAAAAACACCTCACAGCCATGAAATTAAAAACACCTCACAGCCACAAAACACGAAATTAAAAACACCTCACACCCACAAAACACGAAATTAAAAACACCTCACAGCCACAAAACACGAAATTAAAAACACCTCACACCCACGAAACACGAAATTAAAAACACTTCACAGCCACGAAACACGAAATTAAAAACACCTCACAGCCACGAGACACGAAATTAAAAACACCTCACAGCCACGAAACATGAAATTAAAAACACCTCACAGCCACGAAATTAAAAACACCTCACAGCCACGAAACACGAAATTAAAAACACCTCACAGCCACGAGACACAAAATTAAAAACACCTCACAGCCACGATACATGAAATTAAAAACACCTCACAGCCACGAAACACGTAATGAAAAACACCTCACAGCCACGAAACATGAAATGAAAACACCTCACAGCCACGAGACATAATTAAAAACCCTCACAGCCACGAGACACAAAATTAAAAACACCTCACAGCCACGAAACACGAAATTAAAAACACCTCACAGCCATGAAACACGAAATTAAAAACACCTCACAGCCACGAAACACGAAATTAAAAACACTTCACAGCCACGAAACACGAAATTAAAAACACCTCACGAAATTAAAAACACCTCACACCTCACGAAAAGCCACGAGACACGAAATTAAAAACACCTCACAGCCACGAAACATGAAATTAAAAACAACTCACAGCCACGAAATTAAAAACACCTCACAGCCACAAAACACGAAATTAAAAACACCTCACAGCCACGAGACACAAAATTAAAAACACCTCACAGCCACGATACATGAAATTAAAAACACCTCACAGCCACGAAACATGAAATGAAAACACCTCACAGCCACGAAACGTAATTAAAAACCCTCACAGCCACGAGACACAAAATTAAAAACACCTCACAGCCACGAAACATGAAATTAAAAACACCTCTCAGCCATGAAACACGTAATTAAAAACACCTTACAGCCATGTAATTAAAAACACCTTACCACCACAAAATTAAAAACACCTCACAGCCACAAACTTAAAAACACCTCACAGCCACGAAACACGAAATTAAAAACACCTCACAGCCACGAAACACGAAATTAAAAACACCTCACAGCCACGAAACACCAAATTAAAAACACCTCACAGCCATGAAATTAAAAACACCGCACAGTCACGAAACACGAAATTAAAAACACCTCACAGCCACGAAACACGAAATTAAAAACACCTCACAGCCACGAAACACGAAATTAAAAACACCTCACAGCCACGAAACACGAAATTAAAAACACCTCACAGCCACGAAACATGAAATTAAAAACACCTCACAGCCATGAAATTAAAAACACCTCACAGCCCACAAAACACGAAATTAAAAACACCTCACACCCACGAAACACGAAATTAAAAACACTTCACAGCCACGAAACACGAAATTAAAAACACCTCACAGCCACGAGACACGAAATTAAAAACACCTCACAGCCACGAAACATGAAATTAAAAACACCTCACAGCCACGAAATTAAAAACACCTCACAGCCACGAAACACGAAATTAAAAACACCTCACAGCCACGAGACACAAAATTAAAAACACCTCACAGCCACGATACATGAAATTAAAAACACCTCACAGCCACGAAACACGTAATGAAAAACACCTCACAGCCACGAAACATGAAATGAAAACACCTCACAGCCACGAGACATAATTAAAAACCCTCACAGCCACGAGACACAAAATTAAAAACACCTCACAGCCACGAAACACGAAATTAAAAACACCTCACAGTTACGAAACACGAAATTAAAAACACCTCACAGCCACGAAACACGAAATTAAAAACACTTCACAGCCACGAAACACGAAATTAAAAACACCTCACGAAATTAAAAACACCTCACACCTCACGAAAAGCCACGAGACACGAAATTAAAAACACCTCACAGCCACGAAACATGAAATTAAAAACAACTCACAGCCACGAAATTAAAAACACCTCACAGCCACAAAACACGAAATTAAAAACACCTCACAGCCACGAGACACAAAATTAAAAACACCTCACAGCCACGATACATGAAATTAAAAACACCTCACAGCCACGAAACATGAAATGAAAACACCTCACAGCCACGAAACATAATTAAAAACCCTCACAGCCACGAGACACAAAATTAAAAACACCTCACAGCCACGAAACATGAAATTAAAAACACCTCTCAGCCATGAAACACGTAATTAAAAACACCTTACAGCCATGTAATTAAAAACACCTCACCACCACAAAATTAAAAACACCTCACAGCCACAAACTTAAAAACACCTCACAGCCACGAAACACGAAATTAAAAACACCTCACAGCCACGAAACACGAAATTAAAAACACCTCACAGCCACGAAACACCAAATTAAAAACACCTCACAGCCACGAAACACGAAATTAAAAACACTTCACAACCACGAAACACGAAATTAAAAACATCTCAGCCACAAAACACGAAATTAAAAACACTTCACAGCCACGAGACACGAAATTAAAAACACCTCACAGCCACGAGACACGAAATTAAAAACACTTCACAGCCACGAAACAGGAAATTAAAAACACCTCACAGCCATGAGACACGAAATTAAAAACACTTCACAGCCACGAAACACGAAATTAAAAACACTTCACAGACATGAAACACTAAATTAAAAACACCTCAGCCACAAAACACGAAATTAAAAATACTTCACAGCCACGAAACACGAAATTAAAAACACCTCACAGCCACGAAACACGAAATTAAAAACACCTCACAGCCACGAAACACGAAATTAAAAACACTTCACAGCCACGAAACACGAAATTAAAAACACCTCACAGCCACGAAACACGAAATTAAAAACACTTCACAGCCACGAAACACGAAATTAAAAACACCTCACAGCCACGAGACACGAAATTAAAAACACCTCACAGCCACGAAACATGAAATTAAAAACAACTCACAGCCACGAGACACAAAATTAAAAACACCTCACAGCCATGATACATGAAATTAAAAACACCTCACAGCCACGAAACATGAAATGAAAACACCTCACAGCCACGAAACGTAATTAAAAATCCTCACAGCCACGAGACACAAAATTAAAAACACCTCACAGCCACGAAACATGAAATTAAAAACACCTCACAGCCACAAAACACGAAATTAAAAACACCTCACAGCCACGAGACACAAAATTAAAAACACCTCACAGCCACGATACATGAAATTAAAAACACCTCACAGCCACGAAACATGAAATGAAAACACCTCACAGCCACGAAACGTAATTAAAAACCCTCACAGCCACGAGACACAAAATTAAAAACACCTCACAGCCACGAAACATGAAATTAAAAACACCTCTCAGCCATGAAACTATTAATTAAAAACACCTTACAGCCATGTAATTAAAAACACCTTACCACCACAAAATTAAAAACACCTCACAGCCACAAACTTAAAAACACCTCACAGCCACGAAACACGAAATTAAAAATACCTCACAGCCACGAAACACGAAATTAAAAACACCTCACAGCCACGAAACACCAAATTAAAAACACCTCACAGCCACGAAACACGAAATTAAAAACACTTCACAACCACGAAACACGAAATTAAAAACATCTCAGCCACAAAACACGAAATTAAAAACACTTCACAGCCACGAGACACGAAATTAAAAACACCTCACAGCCACGAGACACGAAATTAAAAACACTTCACAGCCACGAAACAGGAAATTAAAAACACCTCACAGCCATGAGACACGAAATTAAAAACACTTCACAGCCACGAAACACGAAATTAAAAACACTTCACAGACATGAAACACTAAATTAAAAACACCTCAGCCACAAAACACGAAATTAAAAATACTTCACAGCCACGAAACACGAAATTAAAAACACCTCACAGCCACGAAACACGAAATTAAAAACACCTCACAGCCACGAAACACGAAATTAAAAACACTTCACAGCCACGAAACACGAAATTAAAAACACCTTTTTTTTTTTTTTTTTTTGTATACAAGATCGAGGCTCGTGAAAGAGCGAACATTAATCACACAGAAAGACAAACAGACACATAAAACAAATAACATCGGGAGCGGTAGACAAGATGGGGAGAGAGGGGGAAGGACACAAACACAACATTTGAGAGCAGGGACCGAGAGACATGGAGACATCAAGAGATCTGTGGGAGGGAGAGGGCTTTGGGGGGGAGGCATGTGAAGGGGGGGGCATGTGAAGGGGGGGGGTGGGAGAGGTATAAACATATGGACACTGCCAGGATTTCCAGGAAAGAAGTTGGAATTTCAAACAAGGTGGATCTGGGGTGAATTAGTGGGGGTAGAAAAGATCAAGGTTATGGATGGGGGAAGATAAGAGATGGTGGTGAACAGCTGTTTTAAAGACCTGGAGGGAGGAGAGGGATTGAAGGGAGTGTGGGAGTTTGTTCCACAGGCGGGAGAAAAGAGGAATGAAAGAGTGAAGGTGAGCAGAGAGCCGAGATTTCGGCAGTTTAACCATCAGAGGGTTGCTGGCAGATCTTGTGCGACCTGTAGGAATATTTGGGGGACAGAGCACAGAGAGAGCTGGGGGAGCAAGGCCGGAGAGGAGTCGGTAGAAGACAGAAAGGCCACCTACCTGCCTGCGGTGAGTGAGTGAAAGGCCCTCAGAGATAGCTTCATCGCGGGAGATTCCAATGATTTTGAAAGCTTTGGATTCAACAGCGTGAAGCCGAGCCAGGTGTGAGGCAGGAGCACCAGCCCATAGGGGAGAACAGTATTCCATTGAGCTGCGGATGAAAGCCTTGTATGTGGTGAGGAGCTCAGGTGTGCCGAGGAAGGACTTCGCACGATGGAGGATGCCCAGTCGGCGACTGGCTTTGGAGGCCAGCTTGGAAATGTGGTTTTCCCAAGAAAGATCATGGCAGATAGTGAGACCCAAAAGCTTGAGTGACAGAACTTCTTGGAGAGGATTGTTGAGAAAGTAGATGGGAGGGTTGTCCAGTCGATCTTTTCGGAGAGACATAGTAAGAGAGTGAGATTTGTCAGGATTGAAAGACATGTTCCACTTGTTTGACCAGTCTGTGATTTTGTCCAGGTCTTCAGAGAGTGAGGAGGCTGCAGACTGCCGATCTGAGGGAAGAGGAATGGAGCGGCAGAGAGTGGAGTCATCAGCAAAGAGATAGAGAGGATTTTCCAGAGAGTCAGAGAGATCATTGATAAAGACCAGAAAAAGCACAGGGCCCAGCACACTTCCTTGGGGAACTCCAGCCTGAACATGAAGGGGAGATGAGAGAAATCCATTCAGGGCCACACGTTGACTACGACCAGAGAGGAAGTCCGCAAGCCATGCATGGAGATTTCCATGGATACCATACGAGGAGAGTTTGGTGAGCAGAGCTGGGTGCCAGACCGTATCAAAGGCCCTTGATATGTCAAGGGAGACAGCTCTGATTTCCTGTTTGGCATTGAGGACCTCCATCCATTGTTGAGACAGCAGAAGCAGCATGTCCAGAGTAGAGTGACCTGGTCTGAAACCAAATTGATGATCAGAGATCAAGCCATTGGAGAAGAGGAAAGATTTCATATCCGAAGCAATGATGGATTCCATGACTTTGCTGATAATTGGGAGCAGGCTGATTGGTCTGTAGTTGCAAGGATCTGTTTTTGCACCTTTTTTGTGTAAAGCGGTAATGTTAGCTGATTTCCAGGATGCTGGCAGATGACCTTGAGCAAAAGATAGGGTGAAAAGAACAGAGAGAGGGTGAGATAGAGCGGCAGAGCAGGATTTTAGGACCCGTGGGCTGATGCCGTCTGGTCCAGTTGCAGAATCAGAGTCGAGGTTTGACAAAAACTCCTCCACCTTGTCAGGAGAGAAGGACACAGAGTCCAGGAGCAGTTGGGTTCGACTGGGAAAGGTGGGAACAGAGAGAGATGGGTTTGGGACTAAGGATTTCGAGGCGAACACAGAGTTGAGGCATTCGGCTTTGTCACGTGCGATGTCAACTGTGTGGCCATTTGAGGTAAGGGAGGGGATGGAGGGGGAACAAACACCAGAAACAGATTTGACCAGATGCCACCAGGATTTGGAGGAAGGAGACAGGTTTGAGAGTTCATTCTTGAGTGAGGAGAGATAGTGCTTCCTGGCACTCCTGAGGGTAGACACACACTTGTTCCGAGCTTGGTGGAAGGAACTGAGATTTCCTTCAGTTGGATTAGCCTTCCAAGAGGCAAAGGCAAGTTGTTTCAGGGCAACTGCCTCACCACAAGATTCAGTGTACCATGGACGGGAGGAAGGGTAAGACAACTGAAGGCGAGATGGGATAAATCTGTGCATGAGAGAGATCAGTTTGCTTTGGAAGAATTTCCAGGAAGAATTGATGTCAGAGGCAGTGGAGATGGGAGACCAATCCAGACGATTGATGGCTGCTTGAAGACCGTCCCAGTCGGCCTGAGTGAAATGCCAGACTCGTCGACGCTGAGGAGGCTCTCTGAGAATGGCCAGAGAGATGTCCACTTTGACAAGCACATGATCAGAAGAACCGATTGGAGCAGAAGAAGAGCAGCAGACATTAGCAGGGAAGTTTGTCATAACCAAGTCTAGAAGAGAAGATACTCCATTGGCTGAGATCCGGGTCGGGAAATTGACAGATTGTGTCAATCCCAGTGAGTCACAGAAGTCCTTTGCTGAGGTGCCATGACTAGTGAGAGAGGAACCCACACCCAACCAGGTGGCATGATGACAGTTGAAGTCACCACATATGAGGAAGAGAGAGTTGGGATGAGTGGATAGAAGTTGGTCCATGTTGTCAGACATTGAAATGTAGATGGAGTCATCACTGTTTTTGGGACGGTACAGAACACATATGAACAAAAGGTGGGAGCGGAGAGGAAGCCGTAACCAGAGGTACTCCTGCGGGTGAGGAGGAAAGAGAGCAGTGCAAGGAGAGTGAGGAAGAGAGTTTTTGACAAAGATAGCCACCCCACCACCAGGCCGAGGCTCAGGTCTATCATACCGGAGGAGGGAGTAACCAGGAAGAGATATTAAGGAATCAGAGACATCTTGAAGGAGGAAAGTCTCTGTTAAGCAGATCAAGTCTGGATTGTCAGAAGCAACCTGTATGGAGAGATCAGTCAGGTTTGATCGAAGGCCCCGGATGTTTGAGGTCCATACCGTTAATGAAGAGAGAGGGGGAGCATCGGGTACAGGACAGGGGAGGGGAGGAGTAGGGTAAGATGAAGGATGAGAGGGGGAGGTAGGGAGAGCAGTTGATAGTGTTTCAGATGTTGCAGAAGAGTTCCAAGAAAGGGGAGGATGAGGAGGATGAAAGGTTTGATGGTGAAGGGATGCGGCAGAGTGAGGGGTTGTTTGAGGGGGCGCAGAGGAAAGTAGAAGGTTTGGGGGGGTGGAGGTATGAGATAGAAGGGAGACGAAGTGGGGAGGAGGCAGCTTGGAGGAGGAGGGGGGAGGAGAGAGAATTGGAGAGGAATGGTATGGGGGGAGAATTGAATGGGAGGGATTGGGGGGGAGTTTTGAAGGGGAGGAGTGAGGGGGGAGTTTAGGAGGGGAGGGGCAAGGGGGGAGTTTTGGAGGGAAGGGGAAAGGGGGGAGATCAGGAGTGGAGGGGCAAGGGGGGGGATTAGGAGGGGAGGGGCAAAGGGGAAGTTTAGGAGGGGAAGGGCAAGGGGGGAGTTCAGGAGTGGAGGGGCAAGGGGGGAGTTTAAGAGTGGAGGGGCAAGGGGGAAGTTTCGGAGTGTAGGTGCAAGGGGGGGGATTTGGATGGGAGGGGCAAGAGGGGAGTTTAGAAAGTGGATGATTAATGAAAGACGAATATTGATAACAAATTGGGTTTGTTGTGATTTTCAAGTTAGCAATCCGATTCAGAACGATGGAGGAGGGATGGAATGAATGTGAATTTAGACCATGTAGTGAGGGAGACGTATAAGATATTGAATTTCTTTTTTTTGAAGTGGAATGAGTTGGAGAGGAAATTGAGAAAAGCCTTTTAAATAGGAAGAAAAACAGCGTGTTGTAATATACCACTGAATAAAAAACAGAAGGGGAAAGGTTAAACATATTTAAATAATATTTAAACAGAACTATGAACAATCTTACATGCACAAAAATACCAACGGGGGGAGAGCCGAGAGGGACCACCACGAGTCACGTGAACAGGGCAAACGGTGGATGGCAAGGAGATAATGGGGGCGGGGCGAACAGCACACCTGGACAGAAAATACAGGATGAGACAACAGTACACGTGGAGAAAAGAAAATAAATGTTTTTGTTTTTTTTGTTTTTGGGGGGGGGGGGGTGGGGATTTAGAACGTTAGACAGTATTATGTTCGGGGTAGAAGGGAAAAAACCAAGAGCCAAGCAAAACACGCTTAAGTTAACAAAACACCGACGGGGGTGCAACTACAAGGCCACACACGAGGAGCAGAACACGATTAATTAATTACGAGTTCCAGGAAATTCAAACCAAAACTAACTATAATCAAACAATATCGCATGGACGATAAAATAACGAGTTGAAATTTGACAATCTATCTGGGGAAATGGGGGAGAAACACGTGGTCGAAGAACGAACGAATGAATAAGAATGAATAAACGAATGAGCACAGAGAAGGTAATGTCTTCTTTTTTTTTTTTTTTTTAGTTGAGATTTACATAAGGAAGTAGGCTTTGGGGTGGAAAGACTGCGAAAACAGAGAACGAAAGTTATTGGATCACAAACGACAGGCGCTGAGAGAAAAACAAAGCCTCAAGGTTGTACAGTGTACACTGTACAAGGCCTCAAGACGACACGAATTAACACGATTTTCAATACAGGTGTGAAAGATTTTCACCGAAAATCTTTGTCGGGACAATATACGTACATACACCATAAAAGAAATACAGTTATAACGAAAATACAAATGGGAACAATTACTTAACTTCGATTTCGATGGAGAGCGTGTGGAGCTGCGAAAAAACGAACCATCGCCAGCAAGACCGGAAACGGAAGTCAACAACCACCTCACAGCCACAAAACACGAAATTAAAAACACTTCACAGCCACGAGACACGAAATTAAAAACACCTCACAACCACGAAATTAAAAACACTTCACAGCCACGAAACACGAAATTAAAAACACCTCACAGCCACGAAACACGAAATTAAAAACACCTCACAGCCACAAAACACGAAATTAAAAAGACCTCACAGCCACAAAATTAAAAACACCTCACAGCCACAAAATTAAAAACACCTCACAGCCATAAAATTAAAAACACCTCACAGCCACAAAATTAAAAACACCTCACAGCCACAAAATTAAAAACACCTCACAGCCACAAAATTAAAAACACCTCACAGCCACAAAATTAAAAACACCTCACAGCCACAAAATTAAAAACACCTCACAGCCACAAAATTAAAAACACCTCACAGCCATGTTATTTAAAAACACCTCACCACCACGTGATTCAAAACCACCACCTCATTATTAAAAACACTTCACAACCACGGAAACAAAAGTTTCAGGGAGTAGTTCAGTGACAACAGACACTGCCCCGATATGTAGATATATAGATAAATAAACCTGAAAATCGCAGAGCCAGAATTATTTATTTGGTCTGGGAAGCCCATGCAAGGTTTCTTCTTCTTCAGCCTATCACAACCCTGGGTGAATGTGCGATCTTTTTTTAAAAAGTTCGAATTTTGCCAAATCTGTTTTATTCGTTTGTTAATGTACCTCAGCCATTGACAAATCTGGAATTATAATTTTATTTGAGGTTCAAATTAACCCGGGACATTGTGTCAAACGATGCCTGCAAGTCTGTACATGTGATAAATAATTAATTAATCGTCCACAGTCGACTCTTCTTCTTCTTCATGTAAAACAACTTCCAGCTTCCAGACCGTACATCCAATCATCTTCAAATTTTTCACACTTGTTACTCTTCATGACTTCTACTACAGTATGAAGTTTCACGTCGATCAATGAAGTGGTTCAAGAGATATAAATGTTTTTATTATTTGCGTTTAATTAACGGTATCTGCCAAACCACGTGACCTGTCGCAAGTTCCAAAAGGGCAATTTAGTAGACTGATATGCTGAACAGATTTGTGAAGTTTCCCCTCAATTGGATCACAAATGAGGGAGGAGCTAGGTTTTAAATGTTTTTGCTTAAAAACGTCATAACTCTGAAGCCATGTGATGCATGACGTCATGCTCACTGACTTTTTTTGTTCGTCATGGTTATGCGATTCTGCCTGCAAAGTTTGGCCTCGATCTGTTCAGGTGTTTTGGAGAAAAAAATGGATTTTAGTGTTTTTCACTCAAAACAATATGGCGGCCGGACCACGTGACCTTTGACGTCATAATTACCATTAAAATATTCTGCAGACTGAGTCCCTCCTATGGTAAGAATTTGCTCTCAATCGGTCCAATAATTGCAGAGAAAATGTTTTTTAAAGGAAAACAGAAAAAAAAATTCCCAAAAAAACTTCCTGGATCCGGAATAATTTCTTGAGCTTCACCAAAAACTAATCAATTCTTCTTTATCCCAAGGGCAATCATCCCACTAACTTTCATCCAAATCCGTTCAGAACTTTTCCAGATATCTTGATCACAAACACACGCACATACACACGCACACACACACACACACGCACGCACGATCGAATGCATTACTCCCTGGCGGGAGTAACTAACACATCCGCCAAACCAACACATCCGCCAAACCAACACATCCGCCAAACCAACACATCCACCAAACCAATAAATCAGCCAAAGTAACACATGTGCCAAATCAACACATCCGTCAAACCACCACATCCACCAAACCAACACATCCACCAAACCAACACATCCACCAAGCCAACGCATCCACCAAGCCAACGCATCCACCAAACCAACACATCCACCAAACCAACGCATCCACCAAGCCAACGCATCCACCAAACCAATACATCCACCAAACCAATACATCCACCAAACGAACACATCCACCAAACCAACGCATCCACCAAGCCAACGCATCCACCAAACCAACGCATCCACCAAACCAACGCATCCACCAAGCCAACGCATCCACCAAACCAATACATCCACCAAACGAACACATCCACCAAACTAACACATCCACCAAACGAACACATCCACCATACTAACACATCCACCAAACTAACACATCCACCAAACCAATACATCCACCAAACGAACACATCCACCAAACCAACACATCCACCAAACCAACACACCCACCAAACTAACACATCCACCAAACTAACACATCCACCAAACCAACACATCCACCAAACCAATACACCCACCAAACTAACACATCCACCAAACTAACACATCCACCAAACTAATACATCCACCAAACCAATACATCCACCAAACCAATACATCCACCAAACGAACACATCCACCAAACTAACACATCCACCAAACGAACACATCCACCAAACGAACACATCCACCAAACTAACACATCCACCAAACCAATACATCCACCAAACGAACACATCCACCAGATGAACACATCCACCAAACTAACACATCCACCAAACTAACACATCCGCCAAACCAACACATCCGCCAAACCAATACATCAGCCAAACTAACACATCCACAAAATCAACACATGCGCCAAACCAACACATCCGTCAAACCACCACATCCACCAAACCAACACATCCACCAAACCAATACATCCACCAAACTAACACATCCACCAAACTAACACTTCCACCAAACCAATACATCCACCAAACTAACACATCCACCAAACCAACACATCCACCAAACCAATACATCCACCAAACTAAGACATCAGCCAAACCAACACATCCACCAATCCAATACATCCACCAAACCAACACATCCACCAAACCAACACATCCACCAAACCAATACATCCGCCAAACTAAGACATCAGCCAAACCAACACATCCACCATTCCAATGCAGCAGTCAAACCAACACATCCGTCAAACGAACACATCCGCCAAACTAACACATCCACCAAACCAACACATCAGCCGAACCAATGCATCCGCGAAACCAATACATCAGCCAAACTAACACATCCGCCAAAACAATACATCCGCCAAAGTAACACATGCGCCAAATCAACACATCCGCCAAATCAACACATCCGCCAAACCAACACATTCACCAAACCAACACATACACCAAACCAACACATCCACCAAACTAACACATCCACCAAACTAACACATCCACCAAACTAACACATCCACCAAACTAACACATCCACCAAACTAACACATCCACCAAACCAACACATCCACCAAACTAACACATCCGCCAAACTAACACATCCACCAAACTAACACATCCACCAAACTAACACATCCACCAAACTAACACATCCACCAAACTAACACATCCACCAAACCAACACATCCACCAAACTAACACATCCACCAAACGAACACATCCACCAAACTAACACATCCGCCAAACGAACACATCCACCAAACCAATACATCCGCCAAACTAACACATCCACCAAACAGTCACGTGAAAAAGTAAGTACACCCCATGTAAAGTTTTGACTTTTTCAACATATTTCAACATACAGCTATTTGATCTTCATTTCAACAATATTGATAGATAAAGGTGATATTGTAGCGGTTACCGCTGGATGCACACAATCGCCTTGCACCGGCCACAACACGGCCAGACGCGCCTCTCCCGGGCATGACCGGACTCACTGTTCCCGGGCACGCCCGAACCTCCCGGGCACGCCCAGTCTGGTCTTTCCCGGGCATGCCCGCTCTCGCCTTTCCAGGGCTCGCCCAGAGCGTCCGGGCATGCCCGCTATCGCCTTTCCAGGGCTCGTCCAGAGCGCCCGGGCACGCCCAGCCTCGACTTGCCAGGCCGCAGCCAAACACGCCCGGACAGGTCCAGACTCGCCTTTCCAAGGCTCGCCCTTGACACCCGGGCATGCCCGGTATAGCTTTTGCCGGGCAAACTTCCCGACATAAATGTGTATATATATTGCTGCCTGATAAACGGGCTTGTCAGAATACCTGAGCTGTTTTGTTTCAATAAAGCAACTCGGACGAATTCCGTCTTTGGTCGCGTCAATTCTTTCGACTCGCGTTGGAGCGCAGTTCCTTCATTGGTGACCTACCGACATGGATACGGCAGTGACGCTTAAACTGCCTACCTTCTGGGAGGCTCACACGGCTGTTTGGTTTGCTCAGGCGGACTCTCAGTTCGCCCTGCGAGGCATCACCGCGGACGACACCCGCTTCCACCATGTTGTGGCGGCGCTCGGTTCCGCCACCGCGGCCCGCGCCTTGAGCCTCCTCGAGCACCCGCCGGCTGCTGACAAATACGACGCGCTGAAGACACTCCTCCTCGACGCTTTCGCCCTCTCACCGGCAGCACGCGCACGGCGCCTGCTCGCTCTGCCCGAGCTCGGCGACACGCGCCCGTCCGAGCGCATGGACTATATGCTCTCGTTGCTCGGTGAGCACTCTCCGGATTTTCTGTTCCGCGAGCTGTTCCTTCGCCAGCTGCCTCACCCGGTACGCCTCGCCCTGGCTGGCACGTTGATCACGGATTCCCGCGCCCTCACCAGGGAAGCCGATAAGATCTCCTCGGCGGGCCAGCACATCGGCGCGGTTACCTGGAGCCCGCCGCCGTCCGAGGCGACACCCACGACACCCGAGCGCCCTGCGCGGTTGGAGGCCGAACTGCCGGTGCAACTGGCGGCCGCCACGCTGCACCGCCCGCTTCCGACACGACGGCCGGGGCCTCCACCTGACCGGGCGTGGTGTTATTACCACACCAGGTTCGGACACAAGGCTCGGACGTGCCGGCCCACGTGCACTTTCGGCAGGTCGGGAAACGGCCGGGCCGGCGTTCATTCCCAGCCATGAGCGCCGGCCACTCGGGCAACTTGCTGTTTATTCGGGACAAAGCGTCTGGGCGGCGTTTCCTGTGTGACACCGGCGCCCAACTGAGCGTCATACCCGCCTCCGAGCAGGACAGGCGGGACGCCGTTTGCGGCCCCTCTTTGGTCGCTGCTAATGGCTCGGCCATACGCACTTTCGGCCCACGCATCGTCACCCTCTGCTCCGGCAGCCAGCGTTTTCAATGGACTTTTGTGACCGCCTACGTCCCCATGGCTTTGCTGGGCGCCGACTTCCTCTGCGCGCACGGGCTGCTGGTCGACGTCAAACGTCGTCACCTTGTCAACGCCGAGACCTTCAGCTCCCTGGCGTGCACGATGAGCAGCTCCGTGCCGACCGAACTGGCGTGCGCCCTCCCGGCAGCGAACGAGTTAGCTCGCCTGCTCGCGGAATTCCCTGCCCTCACGTGGCCGACGTTTTCGGCCGTCGCGGTGCGGCACGGGATCGAGCACCACATACCCACTACGGGCCCGCCGGTCTACGCCAGGGCCCGCCGCCTCGACCCGGCCAAGCTCGCCGTGGCGAAGGCCGAGTTCGACGCGTTGGAGCACCTCGGCATCGTGCGGCGCTCCGATAGCACGTGGGCCTCCACTGCACATCGTGCCAAAGCCGGGGGGTGGATGGTGCCCGTGTGGCGACTACCGCCGTCTCAACGACGCTACCACCCCCGACAGGTACCCGATCCCGCATATTCAGGACTTTTCCGCCCGTTTGGCGGGACGGGTCATCTTTTCGAAAATTGACCTGATACGGGGCTACCACCAGGTACCTGTCCGGGCGGCCGACGTCCCGAAGATGGCCGTCATCACGCCGTTCGGCCTGTTCGAATTTTTGCGGATGCCGTTTGGCCTCAAGAACGCGGCCCAGACGTTCCAGCGCTTGATGGACGGCGTGCTGCGCGACCTGCCGTTTCTTTTCGTCTATCTGGATTATATCCTCATCGCCAGCACGTCCCACGCCGAGCACCTCCTCCACCTTCGAACACTGTTCGGTCACCTCAGCGAGCACGGCTTAATTGTCAACCCGGTCAAATGCCACTTCGGCGCGACGACCGTTTACTTTTTGGGCCACCGCATCACCAAGACCGGGGCCGTGCCGCTGCCGACCAAGGTCGAGTCCATCACCACGTTCCCGCGTCCCCGTTCCATCAAGGCCCTCCAAGAGTTCCTCGGCATGGTGAATTTTTATCAACGATTCGTGCCCCGCGCTGCTCAGCTCATGCGGCCCCTTTACGAGGACCTTCGGGGCAAGCCGGCCAAGCATGACATTGTTTGGTCCGCGGCCATGGACACGGCCTTCGCCAGCGCCAAACGGGCCCTCGCCGACGCAACGCTGCTGGCTCACCCGGTGCTCAACGCGCCCATTGCCCTCACTACGGACGCCTCCAACTACGCGGTGGGCGCCGTCCATGAGCAATGGGTGGACGGGGTTTGGCAGCCACTCGCTTTTTTCAGCCGGCAACTCCGGCCGAACGAGTTAGACTACAGCACGTTCGACCGCGAGCTGCTCGGGCTATTCCTGGCCGTTCGCCATTTCCGACACCTCCTGGAGGGCCGCCCGTTCACGGCTTTCGTCGACCACAAGCCGTTGGTCTACGCAATGGCTAACGTCACGGAGCCGTGGTCGGCCCGCCAGCAGCGCCACCTCTCCGCCGTGTCGGAGTTCACCACGGACATCCGGCACGTCGCCGGCAAAGACAACGCCGTGGCCGACTGTCTTTCTCGGGCCAGCGCGAACGCGGTCCACCTCGGCGTGGACTTCGCGCTCATGGCGGCCGACCAGACCACCGACGCCTCGGTGCAGGCACTCCGTGCGGCGGACACGGGCCTCCGCCTGGCCGACATTCCCTTCGCGGGCACCGTCCTGCTCTGCGACGTCTCCCAGGGCCAGCCTCGCCCCATCGTGCCCGTTTCCTGGCAGCGCCGCATCTTCGCCTCCATCCACGGCCTTTCTCACCCGGGCCGGAAAGCTTCTCAGAAGCTGGTGTCGGCGCGTTTCGTCTGGCACGGCCTTCGACGAAACATCTGCGACTGGGCCAACGCCTGCACGGCCTGCCAGCGGGTCAAGGTCCACCGCCACACCCAGGCCCCGCTGGCACCTTTCGCCGTGCCTGAACGGCGTTTCGACCACGTCCACGTGGACCTGGTGGGTCCCCTGCCCCCCTCGCGGGGGTTCACCCACCTGCTCACCATGGTGGACAGGACCACCAGGTGGCCGGAGGCCGTGCCCCTCGCCTCCACCACCACCGCCGACGTGGCGCAGGCGTTCATCGCCACCTGGGTCGCGCGCTTCGGCGCACCAGCGGACATCTCGTCCGACCGCGGCCCACAGTTCACGTCTGAGCTTTGGGGCGCGGACGCCCATTCGTTGGGGGTCACGCTGCACCGCACCACGGCCTACCACCCCCAAGCCAACGGGTTGTGCGAGCGGTTTCACCGCTCCATGAAGGCCGCACTCATGGCCGGCCTTCAGGACGACGGTTGGGCCGACCGGCTGCCGTGGGTCCTTTTGGGCCTCCGCACGGCCCCCAAGGAAGACCTCCAGGCGTCCGCCGCCGAGCTCGTCTACGGCCAGCCGCTCCGCGTCCCGGGCGAATTCGTGCCCGACGCTACCAGTCCCTGGTCCGCCGCTCGCCAGCGCTCGGACCTCCAGGAGGCCGCCCGACGATTTGCCCCCGTGCCGACGTCCCGCCACGGTGGCCCCCAGTCCTACGTCCCCCCGGCGCTTCGCACAGCGGAGTACGTCTTTGTGCGTCATGACGCGCACCGGGGGCCACTCCGGCCGCCGTACGACGGGCCCTTCCGGGTCCTGCGACGGGGCGACAAGTCTTTCATCGTCGACTTCGGCGGCCGGCCGGACCGGATTTCTGTGGACCGCCTCAAACCGGTGCACATGTACGTCGACCGACCACCACGGTTGGCCCTTCCTCCGCGGCGAGGCCGCCCCCCGTCCACAGTTCCCCCCGCTCGACCACCCACCACCACGTCAGACCCCTTCCCACGACCCTCCAGGGGTCGCTTCGGCCGGGTCATCCGGACCCCCCTTAAATTGACCCTGCCGGTGCAGGTCGATTCTGGAGGGGCGTGTGTAGCGGTTACCGCTGGATGCACACAATCGCCTTGCACCGGCCAGAACACGGCCAGACGCGCCTCTCCCGGGCATGCCCGGACTCAATGTTCCCGGGCACGCCCGAACCTCCCGGGCACGCCCGGTCTCGTCTTTCCCGGGCATGCCCGCTCTCGCCTTTCCAGGGCTCGCCCAGAGTGTCCGGGCATGCCCGCTATCGCCTTTCCAGGGCTCGTCCAGAGCGCCCGGGCACGCCCAGCCTCGACTTGCCAGGCCGCAGCCAAACACGCCCGGGCAGGTCCAGACTCGCCTTTCCAAGGCTCGCCCTTGACACCCGGGCATGCCCGGTATAGCTTTTGCCGGGCAAACTTCCCGACATAAATGTGTATATATATTGCTGCCCGATAAACGGGCTTGTCAGAATACCTGAGCTGTTTTGTTTCAATAAAGCAACTAGGACGAATTCCGTCTTTGGTCGCGTCAATTCTTTCGACTCGCGTTGGAGCGCAGTTCCTTCAATATAATATAACAAATATCATGAAACATTTACATTTTGTAGTCCATTGTATAATTTAAATAAACATAAATGCAAATTTCGCATGTGGAAAAAGTAAGTACACCCCTACATTTATCACGACTTCAAATACCAAAAATTAGAAACAGGTGCACCAGCTCAGGTTCAAATGATTAGAACATCGTTAGAGAGGATCTTGGAGGAAGCTGTCTTATTTAAACCTCAGACATTTAGTTTGGTTTGCTCTTTGTTGTTGAAGTGTGCGGCGTCACCATGCCTATGCAAAAGAGCTCTCTGAGGCCTTCAGAAAGAAGGTTAAAGATGCCTATGAGTCTGGGAAGGGATTTAAAAAGATCTCCAAACAATTTGAAATCAATCATGCGACTGTCCAGAAGATCATCTACAAGTGGAGAAGATTCCAAACAACTGTCAACTTGTTCAGGCCAGACCGCCCCAGCAAGGTCAGCCCGAGAGCAGACTGCAAGATGCTGAAGAACCCCAGAATGTCATCACGGGACCTCCAGGCAGCTCGTGCCACTGTTGATGTCAAAGTGCACGAGTCTACCATTTGAAAGAGGCTGCACAAATTTGATCTACATGGGAGGTGTGCCAGGAGGAAACCTTTGCTGTCGAGAAAGAACATCAGGGCAAGACTAAAGTTTGCCAATGAACATCAAAGCAAAGACCAGCACTTCTGGAACAATGTGCTCTGGACAGATGAGTCAAAGGTAGAGCTATTTGGCCACAGTACCAGAAGACATGTTTGGCGAAAACCAAAGACAGCATTTGACCACAAGAACCTGATACCAACTGTAAAGCATGATGGTGGAAATATTATGGTTTAGGGCAGCTTTGCTGCATCAGGGCCTGGGCAGCTCACCATCATAGAATCCACGATGAATTCTTCATTGTACCAGAGGGTGCTTGAGGATAATGTGATGCCATCTGTTGGAAAGTTGAAGCTCAACCGAAGGTGGACATTGCAACATGACAATGACCCTAAACATACGAGTAAATCCACCAAGGAATGGCTGAAAAGAAAGAAATGGAGGGTTCTGGAATGGCCAAGTCAAAGCCCGGATCTAAATCCCATCGAGATGTTGTGGGGGGATTTGAAACGAGCTGGGCATACAAGAAACCCCTCAAACATCGCACAGCTGAAAGAATTCTGCATGGAGGAGTGGGCAAAAATTTCTCCCAGTCGATGTCAGAGACTGGTAGACAGTTATAAGAAACGCCTACTTGAGGTTGTTTCTGCCAAAGGGGGCAATACCACCTATTAGAGCCAAGGGTGTACTTACTTTTTCCACATGCGAAATTTGCATTTATGTTTATTTAAATTATACAATGGACTACAAAATGTAAATGTTTCATAATATTTGTTGTATTATATCACCTTTATCTATCAATATTGTTGAAATGAAGATCAAATAGCTGTATGTTGAAATATGTTGAAAAAGTCAAAACTTTACATGGGGTGTACTTACTTTTTCACGTGACTGTAGAACTAATTTTATTTACTACGAAAGGCAAAATAAAATATAGCCTATTAAAAATTAACGCTATTTAAATTAACTTAAAATATTTACTCTCAAAAGAAGATATCTTATTAAAATAGCATAGCTGGTCTTATGCTATAGATTTAAATCGATTATCATGAGTTCAAATCTCATTTTTAACATTATGATTTCTCAGATCATTAGTTCTTTACTCACTTTTGTAATAATTTTAATCGCTGTGGCTTTTTAAAACTTTAATTGAACGAAAAGTTTTAGGGTATATACAACTACGTAAAGGCCCAAATATTGTTGGGACTTTTGGACTTCTTCAACCATTTGCTGACGGAATCAAGCTCTTTATTAAAGAACCTTTACAACCATCTCGCGCTTCAATTTTCTTGTTTATTTTAGCTCCTGCCTTAGCCATTTCTCTTGCTTTAATTTTATGAATTTCTCTGCCTTTACCTCTATCCCTTTCAGATCATGATGGGTTTTTTTCGACTTTTGTAACGCATCAAGAAGAATGTTTAAAACTGGAGAAAGAATCAAGCCGGAAGTTCACCACAGCAACGTTGGGGCGATTGGCCTCATTTCCTCCTTCGATGTCAGTTTCTCCTCAATCTCGTGTTGTCGAACTTCTTGGGGGAGGTAGTTCGTGTGCATGACCATGACCTGACCCATGAGTACCTGCAGCATGTTTGTAAAATTTGGAAGAGATTGGTCTAGAGGTGTGGAATTGTATATAAATCAAAGAAAAGGCTTCATACTGACACACACAGAAAACTCGCTCATACATCACCTTCTATACCTACACCATACCTGTATCACCATAAACATCCAATGTATTACAAAGGCAGTCAGGTAATATGTATGAATATTTGAACGACTTATGATCATAACCCATTTGATGATCGCATATGTATGCTTTACCTGGAACCCGGATGCTTTACCTGGAACAGAATTCTTGGCTCGTTCTAAGTGCAGCGAGGATTCTGTGGCCATCCCGTGATTATGTGGGAATCCCTGGCGAAACTGCTCACGACTCCAACTCTTGGAGAATGACCGGTCCAGTGAGGTGGACTTGGCATCTGATCGCATAGCTGGGACCCAAATGACGATTGTTATTAAATTTCTTGGTTTAGGTAAGAGAAGCATCACACTTATATATATATATATTGTAACCACATGATATAGAACTGCTTTACTGCTGTTTACAATCTTCACCTGTGCTGTATAAATTGCATCAAGGACCTTAAGCAGTGTGTTGCAAAGTTAACATTTATGATGCTTGCGGCACTCCATACCTGCTGTCTAAGGAACAAAGGTTTTGCATGAATTCCATGTCCACTT